>NC_051158.1:115129947-115429947 GCF_013339745.2 Dermacentor silvarum
TATGTACAAGCAAGGAAAAACAGGTAAAGGTGACAATACAGCCAGTAGCTGTCTTTTTGATGTCCTTGTGTGACCTTGCATTGATACTTCGAGAGCAAGACATGACCGGCCATACAGAAGCCATTAGAGTTCGCTTCATTACTGCTAGAGCAAGGAACACAAGCAGTAAGCCATGTCCCCACACGGAAAGCCATGAGCCACAAGCCACCAAAGGTAGAATAGTAAGCACATCCTTCCCATGAAAGGCAGTAACACAGCCCTGTACCTTTAACAATCCACCTTAACATGAGAGGAGATGATGTTGCAATAACCTTGCCCAAAACTACTAGAGTGGAATCTCGATACGATTCTGCATAATGCGTTTTTCGAGATAATACGTTTTTTTCTTTTCCTGATAATATGAGTTGATTGGATAATACGTTGGATGATGCGCTTTATTTTCCGGTTCCCATGAAGATCGTATCAACGAGATTTCACTGTAGTTCAGTTTGCTGTCGAAGATTAAAGAGCCACTGAAAGCAAGCCCTAAGCCTGGCTACAGAAAATCATTAGCACCCTTAAAATACCTTGGCATCTGTTTTTCACCCAAAAATATATTACTCGCTGAGAAAATCTCCATCAAAAACCTCTCAAAGATGTCTGGCATGTTTTGTCAATGCAGCACAGGAATTCTGCACTGTGCAGTGATCTATCGCGTTCTTACGGAAATGTGAAACGGGTCAAATTTGCTTCAGATTCGCATCACTTTCTCGATCACAAAATTTCTATTCAAAATGCTGCATACCTGGGTTGGTTTCTGCATAGCAAATGGTAGGAAACAGCATCGAAACAGAATGAGAGCAAGGACAACAAGACATCCCGTTGTTCTCTCTGTCATTCCATTTAAACACTTGTTTTCCAAGAGCTCCACTCTATGGAAAGCCAACACTTAGTGTATGCACATTTTGAAGCACTAAGCTGGACCAGCTTAGCTTGACATAATGTCCACCTATAAAGTGCATTTAACTTAGCTGTGGCTCCAACCACATCGTTGTAGTGTCTAGAGTGTGCGTGTTGATGCAATCTTCTTCGAGAATTATCATTTGAGCTGAAACAGCAGAACTGAAACCTGGTCAAGTTGGCAATTATTCATAAAACTCTAGCAAGCACAAAGAATGAAGGACACAGGTAGTTTGTAGGCTTGTTTGCAGCGCTTGTTTGTCAACTACCTGTGTCCTTCGTTTTTTGTGCGCACTACAGTTTTACCATGAGCTGAAACAGAATGAGTGTGTGTCCTGCGTGGTAGTAACAGCTTCGAGGACAACTCCAACGAACGCTGACACTGCTATGTCCACGGTACCTTTTTTTGTATATGCATTGCCATGCAGACAAGTGCACCCAGGTGCCCGATATGCACAAGTACACAATATGCTCTCCTCTTTGCTCCCTATTTGAGGTGTGAACACGCAGTGAAAACATCAAGATGGCAACATCAAACTGCAGCAGCACAAAGGCTCCTTTGAGTCAGAGGGCCTCTGAGAGCAATTACACAGCCCCAATCACAGTTCTTCACACACATATTTCTATTGACAGGGTGATTAGTGCCACTTAAACAAAAGCAGAGTTTAAAAAATTTGGGGCATGTTGAGTTCGCCGAGTCACGTGCAAAATTCTTCAGTCACATGTCCCAATTTTCTGTAGTTGTTGGAATTCAAGCTTCTTCGCCGAAAAAGAGTTTGGTTATTATTCTTTGATTTCTAAGTTTCTTTTCATTACCCAAGTTTCATTCTACCAGTGATTGCTTAGCCGAGATATTGTTGAGATCAAAGATACCAAATAATTTTTTTATCTATTGCCATCTATGCTTTTTCAGATATTTAGCCACCTACCAAATTGATTCTGAAAAATGTTCGAACTGTATTTTTGGCATAAGAAGCTAGACAGTGAAAAGATTTGTTGTTGAAGACGTTCTGCTCATTTTTGAATGCTTTAGCACCGCTCATGCTGCTTATCTGGGCCTGTTTTGAGAACATGTCACTTGTTTACCTAAATTCATCTAGCCAACCTGGCTACTACAGTGTTCCCGCTTGCAGTGGCGAGTTTCACATGTTTACAAGTGGTTCAGTTTTAAACAGCTTCTCATAGAGCTTGCACGTACAGTGAACCGAGCGAGTCATGTCTGCATGTACAAGCTAGTTGCCCAGCAGATTCCAGTAGGCATCACCAACGTGTGCTCTAGGCAGATGTGATTGAGGCTGTACTTTCATGGATGTTGCGAGTACAGTGCATGTCACATCTAAAGACCTAGTCAGCATTTCAGCCCCTCTTTAACATATACATTTAGCATGCAACACCAGTCACTTTACTCTTAAAGACTTCATCTGCGACATATGAAAATGTGAACGTTAGTTAGCTGAGTGTGGCCTCTAACAGTGCCATGTGCCAGACGACAAGAGGACGCAAGACTTGCCCACAGTCATCTCGGGGGGGCTGTGGGCGGTGTATTATGGGGACACATTGGGTGACTGGTGCTCTCGCCTGGGCTGTATTCTTAACCGATCCCTTTCAGTGAACACTGATTGGCTAAGCCAGAGGGCAGGTTGCTCATTGCTCCAGCGTGGCACTGCACTGAACGCCACATCAAGCAAAAGTCCCCAAAAACGATCGATTGAGAATACGGGCCAAGCGGCTCTGTGTTGGGAAAGAACTGCTGAAGCGGGCAGATGCAGGCAGTACTCACAATGCGGGGCTTGAACGGTGGCTGCACCTCGCGGTTCTCAATCTTGTCCCAGTCGATGCGACGGAAGAATGGGTGTGTCCGCACATCCTCCTCGCCCGATGATCCACAACCCAGACGCCGTGCCGGGTTCTTGGTCAGAAACTGCGCAGCAGGTAGACCAAGCTGGGTGAGCTGAGTGGCTGGTGAACAACAGGGAACGGCTAGACGCATTTTAATTTTATGCATCGTTTATTTCTAATCTTATCACATACATCTACTTTTGTATTATCACCTCTATGCTCCTGCTTATTTGTTTTATGCATATTTGAGTATTATAGGCATTATTACTCTTGTTCATGATTTGTTCTGTTCGTTTCACAGATTGCAACTACAGTAGAACCTCCTTTAAACATACTGGGAAAAAAATATGCAAGAAAAAGCATACTAACTGGACAAACGTATGACACGAAAGTCACTAAAAAATTTGGCAGACTCAACTATAGTCAACTTCTACGGAATACAAAGCGTTCCGCGAATCACTGCCGCACAAGACACCTATGCGCACCAACCTGATGGGACCAGAGTGGACCGAGATGTGCTTTGTTGTTTTCCAATTCCGTAACACAGTAAGCCGATGACGAGAAAAAAAAATTGAGCTGGTGATTGACGCCGGTATACGATGCCACCACTAAAACATGACGTTCACATCATGCTGCCTGCAGCAGGGCGTGACGGCGCGTTTGGATTATCGCCTATTAGAATCGTGCAGTATGCTTCCCATGGCACAAGGCCACACACGCTGTGAAACAGGTAGGTGAAGGTGAGGCACAAAAAAATAAACAAACGTCTGATTTTTCCAACTTCCTAGGGACCGCGAAAGTGGCCGTAAAATTGGGCAGTCCGGAAAAACGAATGCATGCTTTTAACTGCTCTCAAGGGCTGAAATTGCTGCAGCCAAGTCTGAAATACTTTAAAAACTCGCCAGTACAATTATCAAGTGTCTCAGGGCCCGTACTATGACAGGAGATGGCGCATGCGTGCATGTATAATTAAGGAACACATTTCATGTCCCCCATGACAGTGGCCCCTTTGCACTCTTGCTATGCTTTCTACGCAGTACACTGCATATGCTTGACCGCGTAACAACACTGTACTGCAGCGAAGCTGACTTTTGGGAACCATAATATGCAATGCTTTAGACCCTTGTCATGTTTTCTACTCTTCGGTGCCATCGGCGAGGATGACGAAGGCGGAGTCAATGCCATTGCCGATAGTGGCGAACTCTTTAAATGAAGAACATGGCACCAAACAGCAGGAAGCTTAATACCGACCCTCCAAGCAGCTAGGCCCAATGACAGCACAACACGACTACTGCGGCTGCCACGATATTGGCACGCCGGAGCGCTATTTCGAGGCTGCGAGATAATCAAAATGGCTGCAGTGGTAGCTTCAATTAATACTGTTCTGGATCTGCTGTCATGGCAAAAAGTCCAACAAGGGTATAACTCCTTCAGTGCGAACGATGTCAGCGTCTAAAATTTGAGACACCCCAACACATTGGCTCTTTGGGGTACATGTTGGTGCTTGCAAAGGCATCTGAATTATCAGGCATGTTCAAAAAATCCAGAGGCCAAAAAATTGGTCAATGATTGTATATTAAAATTGTGTTTGGAAGAAAAAGCAAGAAAATAGTGTTTTTCCAGAGCTCAAAAAAAAGACAAATAATAATAATAAAGAAAGAAAAATAAAGGAAGCAAGAAAGAAGAAGGAAGTTAGAAGCAAAGCAAAAAAAATGCTAATTAGCAGGTAACTAGAACTTTGAAAATATGTCCAGACCCCTTTGCAGGCCTCCTTGGCTTCCTTGGAGAGCGCCTTGGGGTAGGAGACGTTGTGGTCCGTGATGGAGGCAAACAGTTCTTCTTCGTCCTCACCATCAAAGGGTGGCTGCCCGACCAGCATCTCGTACAGGAGCACTCCGTATGCCCACCAGTCCACCGACTTCCCGTACGGCTGGTACAGGATGATCTGTGTGCGAATGAATGAATGAATGTATTCCGAGGTCTTACGTGCCAATACTACGATTTCATTATGAGGCGTGCCGTAGTGGGGAATCTTTACTGACCACCAGGGAATTTTTACTGCGCGCCCAATGCACGAGACATGGGCATTTTTGCATTTCGCCTCAGTAGAAATGCGGCTGCCACAGTCGGGATTTGATACACGTGACCTTGTGTTTAGCAGCCCAACACCATAGCCGCTAAGCCACAGTGGCGGGTGATCTGTGTACGAACACATACACAAGTGAGACTTATACTTAAGCTTAGTCAGTGCATTACATCGTGGTCAAGATAAGCTGAGCACATAGACAGTACACAAAATCCAAAAATGGAGTTGTCTACTTCAATGTGATGGTTTGCAGGACATTTAGAGGACAATGAATCTTCAATAACCCCCTCTTATGTGGCGTAATGAAAAAGTTCATACTCTGAAATGCTTGGAAATTGAAACTTGCAAATGAACATGGGAGCTATGGAAATTAACAGCCAGACAAGTTAAAACTGTTCAGAACTTTCACACTCACTATCATTTATGGATTTGGAGTGGGTACAGTAGATTAAAGAAGATGGTACATCGTAAATGGCAAAAGAATATGGTAAATGCAAAATAATACAGACTTGCAAGTTCTTGTTTTTATGGTTTGCATCCATTTTCACCAAGTTTCTCACTCGCTTTCTTTTTCTGATCGGTATGCACAAGTGAGTTTGCATTCCGAATTTTTTGTTGCGAGTACAAAGCCCATACTGGCCGATTCTTTTGTTGTCTGTTCCTTCATGCTATTTGGTTCCTACGATGGCTAGCATACCAACTCACCAAACTCGCCCTTTTGACCCACCTCGGGGGCGATGTAGTCAGGCGTGCCGCAGAAAGTCTTTGTGGTCTTGTCCCCCTGGATGCCCTCCTTACACATGCCGAAGTCGGCGATCTTGATGTGCCCGTCCTGGTCTAGCAGGACATTGTCCAGCTTCAGGTCGCGATACACAATAGAGCGCGAGTGCAGGAAGAAGAGTCCGACGGCAATCTCGGCGGCGTAGAAGACGGCCACGGGCTCCTTGAACTTGCCGCACTGCTGGATCTGAAACATGAGGTCCCCGCCGTTGACGTACTCCATGACGAAGTAGAGTCGTTCCATCGTCTGGAAGCACGAGTGCAGCTGCACGAGGAATGGGGGCTTGGTTGCCAGCGCCAGCACCCGCTTTTCAACCATGGCACATTCGACGTCATCGTCCTGGATGATGACATCCTTCTTGAGCACCTTGACAGCGTACAGCTCGTCGGTGCCTCGCCGCTCGGCCAGCAGGACCTTGCCAAAGCTGCCCTTGCCCAGCACGAGCAGGAAGTTGAAGTCGGATGCCCGGATGACGTCCTGTGCAGAGAGGACAGCTCAACTCGGGGGACGCATTCCTAATCAAGCTCCTCACTAATCACTTTCAGTGACAAACTTTTTAGTACATACCATGTGATGTACACAAGTGCAGTCAAACCTCATTGTCACGAAGTCACGTCAGAAGTGATAATAACTTCAATACATTCGATGTCGGTTATAGGCATACATTCGTTACACGCTGACATCAGCAAGAAACATTACATTTGCTTTGTTTATTTCGTTTTATCTGTGTCATATCAAAATTCAACTGTACTCTAAAAGAACTTGTTCTTGGGCAAGTTGGTGTCTGGCTAGGTTTGCTATACACTAGAGGTGGTATGAATACCAACTTTTTTGAATGCAAATATCGAATAGTCATATGCACATGCATATATTTAGCGCAGGAATATTTATTTCAGTAAAATTAGATACTGCACCTGTACTTTAATGTTTAATAAAGAGCTAAATGTCAGCGACAAATCATCAACTTTAAATAGAACATCACTGATTGTCATTCAAAAAAAGCACGAATAGCCTCTCAATATACCTCAAGGCTAGTCGCAAACAAGCTTTGGCAGAATGAATTGCTACTGTAGAACTAGCTTTCCAAAAACATTAAAAAATGGTTGGCGAAAAAAAGGTAGTACGTTGTGGAAAAACAAAGGAAAATTAAACTGTCGAATGACTTGTATGCTGTGAGCAAATGTAAAAGGGCTCGTTGCAAAGAAAATGTCCCTGGTCGTAGCTTAAAAGGTATAAATGCTACATGGCTAGACTGCCAAAAGTACTAAATGATAAAATACAACCAAAACTGAAAGGTTGACTTGTGGGCTAGCTGCCACTGCAAAACCAAACACAAACCTTGCATGATATATTGTTTCTGCATTGCTTCAAAAATTTTGAAGCACGAAAGAGCCAAGGTTAGTTTTGCAAGAGATAAATGGCTGTTGTAACGTTGGATCCGTTAGTATAATTTATTCTGTAACTATGCTGCAGTATATGAAAACAAAAATTAGCCATAGTCAGTATGGGCATTTGGGATGACTAGCGTGTTCAGGGTTTTTGATCGTAGTTTTATATGCAATATTCGAAAAGTAATACGTATATACTGAAGGGCATAAAGTAATTTTATGCAGGATTTTGTAAAGCAAAACGAGAATATGATAATGAATACAATCTTTTACCGGTAAAATGATAAGCATAGGGTAAGCAAATCTAGCCAAATCCATTGTTTTCAAGTAGAGCAAAGCTCGCAGCACAGTATTTTGTGCAACAATAATGTGCAATAAGGTGTTGGGGTGCATAAGTTCATAAATGGTAATTACGAACATAATATGCAAATGCACGCAGTTATTATATAGAGTCCGAAGTGCATGTAAAGGAAGACATGAAGTAGTGTATAAAGTATTGGAATTTTCTCGTGCATATTGCAGTAGTAGTATATAGTGCAGTTTCGTGGATGTATTTATGCCAGTGCACTTGGCTGTCAAGAGAAACCACTAAAAATTTCATCTCAGTAACTATTTGCAAGTGACAGATACTGTATTAAAGTTTAAAGATTTAGTGTTAATTATTTGGGTGCATTTTGCGGCAAAGTCAATGCAGTTACTCTCAGCTAGGTTTGCTCAAAGGCAATTAGATTCATGCCAGTTCGACAGTTTTTACAGACCATCATTAGCTCTTTTGTAAAGTTCAGTTTCCGCATCGGCTGTAAGCAGGAAAGCCTCTGCCCTCACGCTCCAATGTGCTGGTATGTCTCATCCACACAAAGTGTTTGTTGTGCAGGTGGAATGAGTATTTCGGAGCACAGATGTTCCCTTGTGTGTTCCTTACCCTTACTCCTTGATGCGTGCACCAGTATACACTAAATGATATGGATGGCTTGAGTTGACGTCACCCTAGCCACCATGCTGGAGGACCAGCATGGTGAAAAGCTGCGTCTGTGACGTAACATGATTATATATATATATATATATATATATATATATATATATATATATATATATATATATATATATGCCTACTACCAGCACAACAGGGCGCTTTTTTTGTGAACATGAGGTAAGTTAGACAAACCCTGTTCCTTCAGTGCACGAAACAGATTAACCGATGGGGTTTAATGTCCCAGTGCAACACTTGGACTCTGAGAAGTGCCATAATGGAGTGTTCCAGATTAATTTTGACCACCTGAGGGTTCTTTAACCCCTTCCCTGCTGCATATTAGTACTCTAAATTCTGATCAAGAATGGCCAGATGATATTTAGTGACACCAGTTGCCAACATGTTTATCTCCTTAGAATTAATAAATTCGCTTCTGCTCGTACTGTCCCTTGGACTATGTGCTGCCATCTACAAAAAGCACCAGTAAGCACATTGACAAAGCTAGGCTTGTCCGTGGTATTGCTAGAAAATGCAAAGTACCGCTAACGAGGTGAGCTTGTCCTTGGCCGTTTTCACCAAAAATCCGTGAATGAATGCAGCTTGTGCATGGCACAGAAGGGGTTACTGTACACAAGCAATGAGCCGAACTCGTCCAGCGCTCTTTTATCTTTCACACAGCGCTCAAAAATGTTTAAGCTCGTCTGTTGCTCTGTGCTTGTTGTAAAAAACCCCAGATAGCTCAAGAAGCCTGTTAAAGAATGAAATTGTGAACATGCAGCCAGAACATGTAGCGAAGCCCACCTGTGTGCAGTGAAGCCCACTTTCATTACAGTGGGAAGAAAATTATTTTCTAAGCAACTTTATAAGTCCCTCAGAGGCTTGCTTCTCGCCGACCAGAAATGGGCCATCCAGCAGGCCCACGAAGCAGCCGCCAGGTATTCCCTGTCAGTCCCTACGTGGGAGGCGCTCGCTACATGCTAAGCGCATCCTGCAGGACCTAAATAAAGTTTTTCCAGTCCAGTCCAGTCTAAGCAACGTAGTCTTTCTGACAGACTGTTCTCTTGGTCTTGCTTTATATGATCAACCGAATTGATTGCATGCGAAAAAATAAATTCACTTTTTTTTGCACATTCTTTTTTCATTATTTTTGCCATCCTTAGTAGACGTGAACTTAAAGTACATAAGCGTTTTTGCACTCCACTCACATTGCAATACCGCTGCCATAGACGGGAATCAAACCTGGCACCTCATGCCTCGCAGCTGAATGCCATAGCCACAAAGCCATCGCAGCGGACATGTGGTCCTGTGCCCCCGCCATCTCTCTATTCAAAAGTGCAGAAGTCCCACAACCATGTGACTTTCTCACCTGCTTGCCCATGTTGTGAGGGATGAGGTCCGAGGAGGCCTGCGGTGTCGGCCGTGGCCTCGACGGGTGATGATGCGTGGTGCTCTGCGCGAGCGCCGGGTTTTCCGGTGGCACGGGCACATTGTAGAATTCGCCCTCCTCAGCCGTCAGAAGCTTGAACCAGCCTTCGGCCGGTGACTTAAGAATCTCCGAGATGCCAAACGAGAGGGAGCCCATGAAGTCGTTACGCGACGTCCGGTCCCAGTCCCACAGCTCGATAAGCAGTCTCCGATCTTTGTCGATGGGTTTCAGGTCGCTGCAGCGATAAGAAAGCAACAACCACACATCAGTGCCATCAAATCATTCGATTACATTCCAGGGCATTGCGTACCAAAACCGCTGTCTGATTAGACAGCTTTAGCTTGTCCATAAATGTATTAGCACTTGCGAAATACCAGGTTACTGAAGAGGTATATGCCAGCAACAATGCTGGTAGCGACATCTCATGACACACAGTTTAACCAGAGCACACAAAGCTAATACTGCAGTGACCTACCATATTCTACTTAACTGCTGGGGTAACGCACTGGTACCGACATAATTGTTAAAGTGCAGCCCTCTTATGATTTTGTTTCAATAGGAACAAACTTTTCAAAAGCACTGTAACCGTCACAAGATGTCGCTACAAGCTTTGCTACAGCCGTCCACAGCTGCAGTAACCCAGTAATCCGTAAACGGTAAAATGTTTACATACATGCTAAAGCGCTCTGTTATGAGTTATGCTGTAGTGGGGGACTTCCGATTAATTTAGACCACCTGGGGTTCTTTGACGTGCACCTAGATCAAAGTGAACGAGCATTCTGACATTTCACCATTATCAAAATGCGCCCACCATCGCTAGTATCGAACGCGCGACCGCAAGCTTGGCAGCGCAACACCATAGCCTCTAGGCTATCATGGCAGGCCCTTACCACTATCAACCTGGAGAAGAAAACCAAAACCACAGTGCAGGCCTCATCAGCGGGGTGTCAAAATCTGATTTGTTGAGCAGAGTGCAAAGGAGACACACAGAAGAAAAACAAAAACAAGATGACACCAATGCCGTGCAACCAAAGAAACAATGGCAATACAGAACAAGGCAAAGTTTTCTTGGGCTGTCGTTAACACTGAAAGTGTGATGATTGTAGCACCAGCTCCACGTAGGCGATTCTTCTAACATGAGAAGTGCGAGTTTCTGAGGTATCATAGGTTACGCCATCAGAACATGGAGCTTAAGCCTGAGACCTGAAGTCAGATGCACAAAATCCAAAAAAATGCGATAGACCGGTAATACAAAATGAAAACATAATACAATGTGTGGAAGGGGAACAGAAACATAAGATTGACAAGTCTTAGACAACTTTGGAAGACGTGAGTAATTTACTCTGCAAAGCAGTTATCGGTAGAACATCAGCAACAATGAAGACAAGACTGATATTGACAACACTGCTTTGTTAAACATTGCCAAGTCTTTTTGCCATACCTCTCTTAGTCTGGCCAGCCAAACAATATTGAGTATTACACTACTGTTGCAGACCAGTGCTGTGCAAATGTTAGTAACAGTTCCCTAGGATGCTACTGCTTTGTGCAGCAATACAGTCATCATCATCATCAGCCTATCTTTATGTCCACTGCAGGACGAAGGCCTCTCCCAGCGATCTCCAATTACCTGTATCTTGTGCTGCCCTTTTCCAACTTGTGCCTGCAAATTTCCTCATTTCATCACCCCACCTAGCTTTCTCCCGTCCTCGACTGCACTTCTCTTGGTATCCTATAACTCTAGTGGCTTACCGGTTATATACCCTACCCATTACATGGCCTACCCAGCTCCATTTCTTTCTCTTAATGTTAACTAGAATATCAGCTACTCCATTTTGTCCCCTGATCCACACCGCTCCCTTCCCGTCTCTTAACGTTAGGCCTAACATTTTCCGTTCCATTGCTCTTTCTGCGGTTCTTAACTTGTTCTCGAGCTTCTTTGTTAACCTCGAAGTTTCTGCGCCATATGTTAGCACCGGTAGAATGCAATGGTTGTACAGTTTTCAACGAGAGCTAGCTTTCAGAATTGTATAAAATATTGACCAACATAATTGCCTATAGAATCAGGGCAGCATGTGATTTAAATCAACGAAGAGAACAGGCTGACTTCAGGAAGAAATATTGTCATGTTGCAATAGATCCCATCCATGCCATCAATCAGGCAATTAAGAAATCTACAGAGTACAATCAACCTCTCTACCTGGCTTTCATAAATTATGAAAAGGCATTTGATTCAGTAGATATACCAGCACTAATGGAGGCACTGCATAACCAATGAGCACAGGAGGCATATGTGAATATGTTGGGAAATATCTACAAAGATCCCACATCTACCTTGCTTATCTACAAGTAGAAAATTTCCTATCAAGAAACGGGTCAGACAAGGAGACACAATCTCTCAATTGCTGTTCACTGCATGCTTAGGAAAGGTACTTAAGCTATTAGAGTGGGAAGGCTTAGGAGTGAGGATCAACAGCGAATATCTCGGCAACCTTTAGTTTGCAGATGACATTGTCCTATTCAGCAACAATGGGGAAGAATTACAGCAAATGATTGAGGACTTCCATCGAGAAAGTGTAAGAGTGGGATTGAAGATGAACATGCAAAAGACAGAGGTAATGTTCAATAGCCTGGCAAGGGAACAAGAATTCAGGATCACCAGTCAGCCTCTAGAGTCTGTAAAGTACATTTATCTTGGTAAATTACTCACAGGAGACCCTGATCCTGAGAAAGAAATTTACAGACGAATAAAATTGGGTTGGAGTGAATAAGGCAGGTATTGCCAAATCCTGACTGGGAGCTTACCACTTTCATTGAATGGAAATGTAATACAGTATAAATCTATTTTGACTCTGATTAATTAGATCCTCGTCAAAGGTGAGAGCCCGCGACCATACATTTCTATGGGCCCAAACTTCCGTTATTTTGATCCTAAAATTGACGTTCACAGGATAATTCATACTTGACCAGTGAGCATGCATGAGCCTGACCCCTTCAGCGACCCCTTCAGCGACCCCTTCAGCGACCCCTTCAGCGACCCCTTCAGCGACCCCTTCAGCGACCCCTTCAGCGACCCCTTCAGCGACCCCTTCAGCGACCCCTTCAGCGACCTCTTCAGTGACCTCTTCAGCGACCTCTTCAGTGACAGCGTCTGTTGCAGCGGAGCTTATGGGGCTGTGAATGCACTGAACACCCCTGCTTTCCATTTGAAAAAGCCTATTTTTGGTCTGCCTTAGAAAGATTTCCAACTAATAACCATAGCTCACAATGTCTGATTGTGGTATATACCTGATTCTCACACATTTTTTTCCCCCAAGACAATTGGGCTGAAAATTGCCTGCACAGTGCAATCGGACAAGGTACCGAAACCACCTTTGCGGTGGTGGTATGCTTTACCGCATAACTGGGTGTATTGGGGTGAAGCTTACCCTTAAAATTCCTGCAGTGAAGCTGACTTTATGAAAATGGCTGCCATTATGCAACACATATTAGACCCTTGCCCATGTTTTTTAATTAAAAATCAGGTGTGCGTTAGATTGCTCCTTTTCTCTCTCTCTCTTTTTTTTGTAGGAGCTTTAATGTCATTGCTACTTACTTTTGAACTTTGGACACACAGATGGCGGTTGCACATTCGATTCGGGGGTCATGTTAGAATCTGGCAAATATTGCCAAATGAATCAGTGGCAAGTTTTGGCGTTTTTTCTACATCTTTAATTCAACCCACCGGATAATTCGTTCACATTCATCGGTCCTGTCAGGGCCGAATTAATTGCAGTCGACTGCATCGGTGCCTTGCAAAAAGGATGCATGCAGTAGAATTCTCTCAGTTCACTAAGTGCCTGTCGCTCAACACTTATTCCAGAAGCTGGGGCACACAAGCAAAAGCAAATCACAAATAAGTGCAGCTGAGGACTTGGGCTTCAAGACATAACAGTGTCTCAACCAAATGGCAAAAAAAAGTGCTCGTATGCCTGCATGTTTATGTTTTCTAAATGGCTTCATTTGCCCTCTTAAGTTTTACATTATGCAGTACAAACCAACTAGAATTCATTGGCTTTCAAGGACTAATGGTTGTGTGCCCCTCTCAGCTGTGGTTCATGTGCAATGCAGATGCTAAACGACTGCCTACAGCCAACACACTCATCTAAGTCTAACACGAATAAAGCACGAAAATTCTCACATTAAAAAATTGTGAGAAAAAACAAGTATGCCATGTTTTGTAACATTTCTTTTCTGTTCTCTTCTATTTTCTGTTCGCTTGTTTTTCTGTAACTTTTACTCATCTCATGATGACAGCTTTCATGTAGTGAGAAGGAGTCAAATGGTGGGACG
Organism: Dermacentor silvarum; assembly: GCF_013339745.2. Classification (NCBI taxonomy): domain Eukaryota; kingdom Metazoa; phylum Arthropoda; class Arachnida; order Ixodida; family Ixodidae; genus Dermacentor; species Dermacentor silvarum. The sequence continues at coordinate 115,143,706 of NC_051158.1, forward strand.
CAGTTGTAACAGGTTATATTTGTACAGATAGGCATGCTACGTAAGACATGCGAGATGTGACCACTGACACGACACCTGGTGCCAAGAGTAGACAGACTTATCAGTAGACAGGCTTCAATTTCTTCCTAATTGTTATAGTAGTCAACATTAAAGGTCGTTTCCTAATGAATACACCACCCGCCTACACCTAATTTGGTTTCATTATAGCACTAAAATACTCATTGAGATAAATTCAAATAAATGAGGCAACCAAATTCTACATTTCATTCGTTATGTCCAATTCATTGTATCCATGTTTAATATACCAAAGTTTAACTGTACTATGCATTCAGCCACCGCAACGAGTCTCACCAGTCCTTCAATCAGCACTCATAGCTCCACATTCACCAACTAGCACTATTGAAGGTTGTATAGTTATTTCCACACACACTTCAACCTTCGCACCCCTCTCCTTTTCAACATACCCCGACACATAACCCAAAGGATTCCAGCAAATTTACACTGCCATATAAGACCAAGGTGAAAACTAAATTTTTCTACACTGTCAGATGTACTGCATCGTGAAAGCTGTAAAATATAAAGTGAACTTGAATGCTTGTTATTCAGCACTACATCATCATGAAACCATTGGTGATGGCATCAAGAAAGCACATTCAAATTTCACATTTCCATCTTACATTTCAATTTTATTTAATTCTGCCATCATGACTGTGTAACTTATGGTGGTAAAAACAATAAATAAATTTCACGCCAAATCTAGATATGTTCCACATAACTTGCACCAAAATTTGAAAATATGCAAGTGCCACAAAGCTGGACAGAACCAAGGTAATGTTGTTTGCCGTCACATGGAACAAGTCATACTATTTTTTTATTTTGCCTAAATACATTATTAGTTATTAGCAAATAAACTGCTCAAATATTAATATTCAAAGCAAAAGCGTCAAAGAGAAAATTGTAGACCATTCTGAAAAAATACCCATCCAGCTTTCTGCCCCTCAATACTTGCTACCTAAATGTTTTTCCCAAGCCGATTACTCACGCGCCACTTTTTGGGAAGTGGGATAGAGATCGCCAATCTCTATATGGTTCATGACATAAAAAGCTACGAACAGCTAGACAAAGGCACAAGGGTATCCTCACACCTATGTTCATAGATGCTCTCAGATAATGTTCTATATATTACATGGTGTGATCGATATAGAAGGTTGCACAGAAGCTGAAAAAGCACTGCGAGTGCTCGTAGAGGCTGCCGTCATTAGAGGTTCGACCCAAATGCCAGATAGACATTACAATTTTCATGGAGTGCAATTCACTGCTAGGACCACTCCAAAAGGGTTTGTTAACATTCAATTTCATTGTCATGCAGTGATAACCTGCTCTACTGAGCAAGCTTTCAATATATTGTGTGCTGGCTTCTCATACAACTTCAAGTAATTAGAGCTGTTACAAGTGGTAAGGGACGTTGCGTTCTCCAGGATCATATATTTTGTTTCCTAGTGCTTAAGAAGTGTACTAATGGGTTTCTACTGTACAGTTCTAGTTTGACGTTAGCGTAATAGCGGGGTTAAGGGAAATAGCATTACCGTTCCGCAAACGAACTTTGCAGAAAGAGAGTTATAGTATAGCATGATAGCATAGTTTACGTGCGGGATGCTATTCCGTTACACTTTGAATTTCGCATACATAGGGCACCTAAGTCTATGTGTGTGTGCGTCCGGAAAGTGCGAGAGGCAGTGCAATGGAAGCCAGGAGCGCGTTGTATTTTTACTTCCCATGTCCGCCGGTCTGCAGCAAAACAGACAAGTATAGTACAAGCTGTATTCCGTAGCCTCCGAAATGTTCCCATCTCAGAGGCCATATGCCATCGTCGTGCCTATCGCCCGACTTTACCGACAGGTGGCGCTCGCATCTCGGAGAAAATCTTTCTTGTTAGGCTTAGGCGCGCTCAAAACGCAAAGCGATCTCGAAAATTCCTCAAGATTAGCCATAACACTCACTCGGCGAAGCGGCATGAAACTAAGCAAAAGCCGTTTATGCAGTCATTTGCTACGAACGAAGTGAATTCTACAAAAACGACGCCAAATTCAGTTCGAAGCGGGCGACCGGGACCGCCTCCATGTTTTACGTAAACTACGTATACCATGCTAACACGGTAACGTTAACTGAAAAATAGCGTGCAAACAGTAAACAGTATGGATCGTTCAGCGTCCTGCGCATGCACATTTCGATCCCTCTATTCCGGTACGACCGTTATTCCGGTAACCACGCTAAACTAAAACTGTCTAGTATTAGAATGGGTATCAGAGAAAGGAAAACACAGTCGAGCGTGGCAGAGGATTAGACAGACTGATGAAATTATAAAATTTGCAGGCAGTGGATAGCTTCAGCTGACGCAGGCAATGCCAACTGGAGATCTTTGGGAAAGGCCTTTTGTAGATGCAGTCAATTAATAGAGTCTGACAAAGATGTTTATGACAATGCTTGCTACTGCTCTTGCAGATCATGCATCAAAGGTGAGTGTCTCACAAGACGAGTGTCTCATTCCACTCGGGGTTGAGGCAGGCCTTGATGGTCTTTGTCTTCCGTTTGGCCGAGTCACCCATATCGGGAATCAGCTTGAGCTTGACGTAGGGGTCCGACAAGCCATTGGGGTCCATCGGGATCAGGTTGCGTGCCTGCCGCACTGCACAGACAGGGGTGGAGGGGGTATTCTACTCAGAAATTCATGGATTACAATGGACAAGTGTGACCTGGACTGGCCATTTCACAACACAGTGGCTGCTTCAAAGGCCTGTTAGCAATAAAAATCTTAAGTTCAATTAGCCACTTATTGCCTCAACTTTTGAATGCCTCAACAGAAACGCTTAAACTGTCTCCAAAAATATTCGTGTTGCAAGGTTAGAGAATCGACAATGTGTTTGCCCACTATCTGCTTCTAGAGAGTGAAATTAGTGGGCTTTTTATGAAAAACAAATAGGTGTCTGACAACGCCTTCATATCTGCATGCTTGCATATATACATCATTGAACTTCTTTTGACTTGGAAGGCATACCATCTCACATCTAAATGGCTGCTTGTAAAGTGATTTGTACTACTGCAAAGAATTAAGACTGCAATTTGCACACCTGAACAAATGCAGCTGCAAAAGTTTCTTGCAGTGTTCAGCCTTGTTGGAAACTTCCGTTTTTTTAATTGAGGGAGGGTGGCACACTGACATGTTTTGTTAGACAACTACACATGCTTTCCAGATCAGGCTTTCTTAAGCATGCATTCTGGTTTAAGAGCTTAGAACCAGTGCGTTATGAAATCGTGGCAACCTGATGAAGAAATTAAGTTCTAAGTTTACAGGTAGGCGAATATCAACTTTTTCTGACAGGAATACTAGTAAGAGGCAGAAGCATATATTTACAGCAGGAATACTTAGTTCGGTAGAATTACGTACCATGCCTGTACCGACAAGTGCAAAAAAGAAAGCGAACTACCAGGGAAAAAGGATCAGCTTTACATACAAAATCACTAATTATCATTAAAAAACCTGCACAAACAGCCTCTCAACAACTTCTTGGTTGCAAACAAGCTTTCTAAGAATGATTGGCTGCGGTATAATTAGCTTTCCAAAAATCGCTACATACATAACTGCTACGAAAAGATCAGAGTTGAGGAAAAAAGAAAATAAAAGCTGCTGAAGGACTTGTGTAACGTAAACACATGTAAAAGGACCCGCTGCAAGGAAAACATCAATGGTTGGAACGTACGAAAGATAAAGCTGCTACATGAGGAGACTGCCACAAGCACTAAACGATAGACCTCAAGCAAAAATCACAGGTGGTGATGTAGGCTTTGATCGCAATATTGAAAATGGACCTTGCATTACCCATTTAGTTTCTGCATTGCTTCGAAAACTTTTTTTGCCATCGTTTCCCTTCTGATAATTTGCGCTACATTGTTTAGCAGATAGAGAAGAGTAATCAAACTTTAACAGTCGGTTGCTGTGAAATATTTAGTTACTTTCGAATGTTCGAAAATACCGAATAGTTTCTTTTCGAATGTGAATATGAATATAGTTGGTGTACAATATTCGACTCGTATCCTGTTCCATGCCTGTTCCATTCTTATGCATGCATGTTTGTGTTATCAAAGTATTTTGAAACTATTATATGGCAAAATAAGTACACAAGGAGGAAACAACCGAAAATCAACACCTGTGCTGTGCCAGGTGGGCTGCATGAACATCTATTCTCCTGTATCAGCCAGAATAGTGGTCACCAGGTCTCACTAGACAAAACAATGCTCAGGTACACAAAAGTAAACAATCTACGCAAGATCGTAGAAATTAATGTTCAACTTCTATCACCATCTCAAAGACATTTTGCTTCACAAAAAGACACTGACAGGCAAGAACAGCATCAACAGTGCCCAGCCAACGACTACTTGGTGCAGCAACAAATGTGCAGAAGCTTCACCCCCATAGCTTTCTTTTTTTTTATTTCTGCGCATATACTGAAAATTAAGCAAAAGCAAAAGGCTCAACAGCCTCATGGAGGCTATTGCTCTGACTACAGTTTGGCACGCAAGCTTATTATAAATAGGTAAGCAACACTTCATAAGCAAAACTTAAGACAAGTTAATTTTTATATACAACCTAGGCTGTCTTCATAGGTATAAGGAATGTGAAACGATAATATATGTATTAACACAAAACAAAAACAACTCTACAAACCTATACAGTCAAGTAACAAGAAAAAGACAACACTGAATACATCTTTGTAGAATTCATGAAAAAATCTATTAGCAAATTTTTTTATATGAAGTCAAACATTTTTATTTTTACTCACAGAAGGTGATGGCAGTGGCCTATGTTTATAATAGGACAACATTCGATTAATTATTCGAAAGTTGCTAACATCTGCACAACCCTACACGATATTGCCGAATTCGCCATCTTGGCTGCTTTGATTGGTTCAAAACACAAGCACGGAGAAATTCGTCAACATGGCGGAATTTGAATTAGGTATAGAATATGCTGCTGTTCATAGGTGGTTGTAACTTTTGGAGTTCCTATACTCTGTACGCGGAGGCAGTATTGAGAATATCGAGAATAACTGTACATGCAGTACAGCTTATCATTCTGTACATACAAAAGCAGCTAGAGATTTCCCCTTCATGGTCAGAAAAGTTCGTTCGCGGGCATAGCAAGCGACACTCACTGCATTCCTGATGTCTGCCGAGAGGCAGCACGAAAAACACGGGCATCGAGTAGCCTGGTGTAATGAACATGCAACGCACCTTCACAGGTGAGCCGCGTAGTGGTTGCCGAAACCTTGAGGTGGATACGCCCTCGCCGTTCGGTGTGGTCGCAGCCACAAAGGTTCGGCACACTCTCTTGGCACCGTTTGTGCACGTTCATGTCGCACGCTGCACGCAGGAGAACACAAGACACACATTCAGCACATCTCCACACACGCCGTTTCTTTGCACCACAGCAGCTAAAGTATGAACCACAAGATCGGGCAGGGCAGAAACTGGGAACGGAAACCATCAAATGCTGCCCTGCTGTCAAAGTAATTGTCAGCAGATCACCCATCCTGAACATGCAAGAAATGGTGCAAGGTGACGGAAGACATGGGTGGTAGTTTCTCTCATTACACATGATGCATCAGTCAGAGTTTTCTATTAAGATGAAGCTTTAGCTAAGGGCCTACTCCAATGTCGCCTATTCAAATAACACAAATTATTTTGAGACAATCCCTGGACTAACTTGAATGAAATTTATTTCATTTCAGAGAGAAAGTTAAATTGTAGTGACTTTTGAAAACCAAATACATTGATTTGGGGCCGTGAAATTTTTTAAACAATTTTTAAGCCTGGTAACTACACTGAATACAAGGCAGTCAGTGCACAAACGAATTTTCGTAGTTCCTGAAACGGTGTGCTGAAACCATGGTCAGTGCAACCATTTTCTACTCCGTCATAAACAGGAAGTCAGTTTTTGTGTGTTATTTTTCTTTATTAGTACTTTTGCTTTCTTTTTTTCACTGGAACAACCATTCGTGTCCTTCTGGATTATAGTAAAGATCCCTTCCTTAATAACAGTCCTCTTCCTTATATCACTGAAAAAATGCATGGACACCTATGGGAGCGGACTTGGGATAGATGTCTCACTTCGCTATTAGTCTATTATATGCAGGTTCACCATAACAATGTTCCACTGCATTGCAATTTATATGTTGGTAAGCATGCAATGAAATGAATCAATTGTGAACATAATAAAACAGTTGCATTAAAAACGTGAAGCTAACATGAAACACAACTGAACCACAAAAAAAAAAAAAAGCTGCAATAAGCCGTCTAAATAAATTCATGCCAAACCATATAAAAACTGACTACCCCCAGTTCCCATGGTGGAACTGCAACATCCCATTTCTCTCAGGTAAGCTTAATAGCATGAAGCTGTGATCTTGGCAACGAATGCAGCCATCAAGCTGCCATATTTGGCAGATGCTTGCAAGTAAACGTTATGGCACTTGCCACATTTAACATACATTATCGCATAGCTAGCAAGGTGGAGCTATGACCTCAGTGTCACAAGCATTTACAATGTTGGAGAGGTATTTGTTCCATAACAACTTTGCATTCATATCTGCTGATAACATCCTTGCAAGGAAGCATCTTCTTAAACAGGCGGAAACTTTCTGTCCATTTCATATTTCCGTAATAAAGTGCCTCATGGCTTTAATAATGCTGTTACGGCACTGGTTTCCATCTTTTGTTGCTCTCTGTTCTATCAATTTTTCTTTTTTTTTGTTTATGTGTCTACCCTAAAACACCACTTAAATTTCTAAACCGAATGTGCATAAATTGATTTTACAATGTACTACACACACTGCTGCAGTGCAGCAGAGAGGTAGGTAACAAGGAAAATCAATAGTATAATGCTTTCTAACAAAATCTACACATGTCTACCTTTCTCATTACGAGATAATGATCGATTTACTGCACTTCCTGTGCCTTTCCTGTCTGTGCATGCTTCAACCTGCAATTGCTGAAACTGAGAACACATGTCAAGGGACAATGTACAAGCTGGGATTCTCCGTACAGCTCCGATTTCATCGCTAAAATGACAGCAATAATGTTCAACAAGCAAACACAACACACAATGTGTTCATGCATGCTGGTCTCAATTTTTCTCTTAGCACACTAGCCTCAGCTCGCTCCTCTGACTGTGAGGTCCACCATCATAGCATTGCAGATTGAGTTGTGTACACGAGTCTATTTGAAAAGTCGTGCCAATGGCCTACTGTTCTGATCATAGACCAAGCATCAGGTTACGTGATTTACTGAGCCATTAATTAATTCATTCATTCATTCATTCATTGGATGGAAAGATTGGCCTGTTAACTAATAAATGATTTGATTAATAATTTTTTTAATGCACCACTGAGTCAGTCAGTGATGATGTAGTGGGGAATGAATTAGACCGCATGGGTTTCCTGAACCCACACAGGTGTTCTTGCACTTCGCCCCATTCGAAATATGGCAGCCACAGGTGGAAATCGAACCTATGACCTTGTGCTCAGCACCAGAATGACATGTCTATACTGAGCCACCAGAGAGAGTGATCACACGTATGGCTCTTGTAGGGGTTCGAACGAGGAAACAATGAAAGTTTCAGAGGCGCGTGCAAGCATTCACTGCAGCGAGTACAGCAAGTTCCACGTTGCATTCCACCATTCGAACGAGGAAACAATCACCTTTGCATTTGTAGCCCTGATGGATGAGGCCATACAAGAGCGAGCCACAGTGGTCGCAGAAGGTTGGACTGGTGTACGTCTGCAGCACGAACTGATGCTTGGTACGTGCATCCTGCGAGGGCCGTGCCAAAAGAAATCACGAACATGGTTTGACCGGGCTTTGCAATCCTGCATGCTAGGACTTGATGTAACAGACATTTTTTTTCCCAGAAAGCTTCCGTCACATAATGCAGAAGTATACATTCTGCTGCTATGCTGACCATGCCTCAAGCATTGACTGGCTTCGAGTGCATATCAACCGTGGCCCTAAATCAATTAGTGAAAAGCTTAGTACCAACAGCAGACTGAACGTGTGATTATCACATTTACTGATGTGTGCCACCGCTAGTAATGTGTTGCCAAAAAAAAAAAAAAGATTAAATTATCTCCCCTGCACAAAAGTTTGGGCTCTTAATATACAAATCACGTGTAGTATGTGCATGTTCTAAGTACATGCCAGCATAGAATATTTACAGGCTCTTGACTCTGTGGCAGTGTCATGTTGATAACTGGCCATGCTCAGTAATTTTGTTTGTACTCTCAGTTCAAAAATTTTATTGCTTGAACATCGAGACATTGCCCACGTCTCTTTCCTCAACAAGTAAGAAGCCCTAAATGGGAGGGTGTTGTCTCAGAATGCTCTACAAAATCTCTGCAACACCACTTTGGCCAGAGGAATGTGGCTGTCCTCCTGCCATGCAGTTCAAGTAACGACAGTACATGAAAATAATAGAAAAGACAAATTATTCTCAAGCAACAGACCTGCAAGCACTATTACCAACTAAAATTTATTTAGATCTGAAAGGCATTGTGTAAGCCTCATGCACAGTTTACACAGTTCTTCCCCATACATAAATTCTTCACCATATTCCTTAATATAAGAAAACCTGTGTTTCTCCAGTGAAGGTACCTTTGCTTCAAGCCCAGAACATGCTTAAATCACAGCTCACACTCACAACCATTAATGTGTGTTGCGAAGTGAGCGCTACCAGTCTTATAGTATAAATTTTGCACATGCTTCCTCATACTGTCATGTCATGCAGCAACCAGTCGATTCAGCATGTGCCGAATTCACGTATGAACTGCCCTCCTGCGCTGAATAAATTTCAATTGGCTCTGGTATTTATCTCTGTTTGTTCGTCGCATACAATTTTTGTGCCTGTGCTAACACGGAAATCAAAGCAGCAACTAGCCCAACAAAATGTTTTGATGAACACACTCACGTCCGAATCGACGCCCTTGTCCTTGCCGGGACATTTGAAGGTGACGAACTCGTGACACCGCTTGTGCACGACAAAGCTGCATACTGCGATGAACAATGTGGCCAGACAACAGGGTAGCCCTCAATTAGTCTGCAGCTTTCATTCTCAACAGGTGGAAGCCACACTGGTGGACTTACAGCTCATGGTGCACAGAATTAGAAACAAGAACAAGAAAAAACTAATTTAGTTCAATAGAATAGACATTTGGGCGACTTAATTGGTGTAGGTTCATTGTTATTTGAATACTATAGCAACTTCGTTCGATTGCATGACCATCATCCACCATCGGATAATCAGCTGATTAATTAATAAAATAGTCAAGGCATTCTCATCTGGAAGAACAGAAGTAGCTGCATTCGCCATCCATTGGCTGCATTTGCTGAAAAAGATTTGCCTTACCTGGATAACACAGGAGTGTCACGAGAGAATTTTAAAAACTGTTTTTTATGTGGTGTGTGACTGTCATCCCTTGCACATCTGTGCAAGGAATATAACAGCTGAATCTTGAAGGAACACATAGGTGGTAATAAAAGCAATGTAGACACTTCTACTCTATGCTGATGACCTTATTGAAGTCTGTCCAGGTGAAATCCTCAGATTGCAGGAAGATTCAAGCAAACTTCGACGGCATCAACTTGTGGTGTATGTCTAACAATCAGTCTGTCTCTTATCTGTAAATGCTAAACAATGCTTGCGTTAACATCTCGCTCTTTTATGGCACCACAGACATTAGCACTTCAAGGTCAAGAAGTTCACACAACCACCCACGATTGTATTCAGGGCGTTACCATTGACCGCTATCTGGATTTCCAATGGCACATTCCCGAGGTGGTCCCAAAGGCATGGTAACTGCAGACTAATAAAATCACCACATCTTTGGAGAGAAGACAAAAAGCCCAGCAAAAAGCAACCCAATGCCTAATATATTCTAAAGGCACAAAATTGATTATTGCAGGCATGCATAATATGCACTCAAATGCGAGTCCCATTCCATAATGCGGCCATGCATAATGCATCGCGTTTTCTGTCACAGGTCTGGCTGATTGTGCATGTGGGTAATAAAACAGGTGGCAGTTAGCATTCTGTTTGTCCTTGGTGCCTGTTAAGTCGCATGCATGGACCAATGCTGTTATTGTTATAACTACAGAGCCACAAGCAAAGGTGCCTGCACAATCATTGCAGTGCATGTTCAAATCTTATGTTTGGAGCTGGTTTTGTAAAATTTCCTTTCACGTAACGTGGAACCTCCCAGATACATTCTCCACACATGCACTTTTATGTATTATGTTCATGGAGGGGAAAAAACAGGAAGACATACAATTAGGTTTATATATTTTTAGAAATAAGTTCCTCCTCACTTATATTTTCATTTATTTGTTCGCACCCAAAATGCACTAAACAGTTTCTGTTGTGCTGAAAATGTATTGATATGGTGTTGCAACAAGGGAACTGTAGAAACGAGCTGGGAAGTTCGAAATGTGTTGGAATATATTGCATACACTATTCATTCTGTAAAAAAAAAAAAAAAAACTGAGTACACTTAAGCTTCGCCTTTAAGAGTGGAACGGGATAGCGTTATTGGACGCCGTTGAGGCCGACACCGTATATTCTGCGACATGGGGCCCGATCAAAATTTAGAAAGGCTCGGTTTTCAACATTCCCCTCAATGTTGCCTAGAACCAAAGTACAGCAAAACACCATCAGAATTGGAGGACGCTTAAGCTTTGCCTTTAAGAGTGGAACGCGATGGCATTAAAAAAATCCCTGCCTGCTTATCAGGCTTTTTTATCGTATATTCAAATTACAATCTGACGATATCAAGTCTGAAGGTTGTTGTTAAGTTGTACTTTACGATTTTTCTGATGAATTTCACTGTGAGAAATTCACTAACGCTTTGTGCCACACGAAGGACCTGCCCAGGTCGGGGTGGTTCGGGATGATGCGGTTCACATGAGCATTTCCGCCAGATGCCGATGCTTACGCCGACGCCAACACTCGCTTTTAAGAGAATTTTCAGTCATACACAACTGTTCAACGTTGGTGTTTGTGTCTTGACACATGCTGACAAATTATGGAATGGTCTTCCTAGAGATATTGTGGTGACAAGTGATCCTGTCCTTATTTATACAAACTCCCCATGGCGTCTTAACTTTCTATAATGATGCCATTTCTGTGCTGTCTTGTACATTTCTGCTAAAAAAGTACTTATATCTTTATTTACATTGTTGAAGTTATTTTTGTAACTTGTTCATCCTTGACTTGCTTTATTTTCAATGATATTTCTGATTGCTTACTGTGTACGCCACTGCTCAATGCTTCTGTGCGAGCCTGTAATGTATTAACAGTATGAATGAATTCTTGAATAAAGCCGCCTGTTATAGAGAGTGTGGCTAGAGAGTGTATTTAGTAGGGCAAACATTATTTGTAAAAACTGTGGTACTTGTCAATAGACATCCATTGATCAGCTAAAGTGCAGTCTATGGATAAATAATGAGGGAGTGTGCAAATATTGCCACACATGGCAACTTATGTATCTTTTCCGGTGACCGTCTTTCAATGGCTATCAAATGTTAAAAGTTATCGCTCAGCGTAACACGCACTTTTCTGTATTGGAAGTTTCTCAAATGTTATCACTCGTTCTATGTGTCGCCTATGTTGTAACCGAGCCTTGTGTAATCGACTGCATGTGCGACGTGAACAGTGGTGTCCATTCTAGAACTTACGCAAGCACCAGTGATTATGCTGGAAGGTTCACCGAGCCATTTATAGACGATCAGCTAGTGTGCTCGCCGCTACCGTGGTGCTGAGTGTCACTGGTTTTTCTGGGCACAAGTTCGCCCAATAAACAGTTATTTTCGCGACTTGTGTTGTGCCACTTGGTGGCTCACTGTCACTACAACGTGACAATATGTATTTAAATTTTGGACACTTATCGAATGCTCTTTAAAGTGAAAGCATATGAAAATATCGCTTTTAGTTATGATCTCACATGTGGGGTTACTTTGACCATTAGAGTCTCATTGTCATGAAAAAAGACCTATGCAAGTAATCTACCAGGTTTTACAACTCTGTTACAAACAACCTATAAACTGTATGGTAACTATTCGCTCCACTGAATAGATTACCAAATACCAATTGTAGTATTCAAGGAATAAATTTTGTACCACCCGTGCTTCTAATTTCTATAAGTATATCCGTTTTATTAACGAGAAAACCTGTATTGAATTCAATGGTTTGAGCCCCTATTTTAGAGCGTAGCTCTTAGGCGCCCGCTCCTGCAGCGAGCGTCAGCGCTGACACTCATAACCCGGCTAATGAGCACAGCAAAAGATAAAAGAGCGAACGTGGAGTGCTGATGAAAGATGGCGAGAGCGAAGATAGTGCGAAGATGAAAGCGCAAGAGGAGGGTGCAGCGGAGGCATGAGAAGGAAAGCGGGGGAGGAGATTATGGCAAAAAGGTGAGGAGGAAAGCGGAATGACGGCGGCAACCAGGCATGCGGCGAGCACGGAAACAAAGCGCTGGCGTGGGCTTCGGACCGACTGCGCATGCACTACTTCACCTGCGCCGCTGCCGCTAGAGGATGCGCTCCGCGCAAACCACGCGTTCCCGTGTTTACGCTTTCTTTCTGAACAAAGGGAGACGCAACCGGTGGAAATGCTTCCATCTTCCACTGCTGCTAAACGAGCTGCCCGAGCAGAGGTTCAGCGCCGCCGCCGAGCGGACTGTTGTTCAGAATCAAAGTCTTCGCCACAAGATAATGCGAAATTCAAAACACATAAACAGCTTGCGCTCCAAATTCGCAATAGGGAGTGTTGTAATCGTCGCTGAAGTTTTTTTTATAGGTGCATACAGGGTGTTTCATTTTAGCTGCACCAAATTTTTTAAAATTGCCTGTAGCAGATAGCACAATTATAATTCTTGATCTAAACTAGTCGATGAGGTGGCCATTGCTTCCATGAGAAATGAAAATTCCTAATTGAAAAACTGACACAATTACGGTAATTAACTTTTAAATTAACCATTTTACAGCACATCTTTCAATCTACAAATTATGGCCACCGAGTTCGCAAGGCGTATCCACTCGTAACGAATTCTTAGGACCTGAACCAGTTTCGAGATATTAATTTTCAATGTGTCCGACGAAATGCATTGGTGTTCCCGTTACTTTTGTGCTTCAATGCATAAAACGTTTTCCTCAAAAAGTTATAAGTTGCATACAGTGGCTCTCGCAAAGATTGAGAGTTGAGTGCCTTTCCAATTTGTTGTTTTTTCCTTGATTGGCTTAACTTCTTCGAGCCAGTAGCCCTCATTCCGACCGTAATGTTTGAGTGGCCCGCCCAAGTATTTAGCTGGCGACTTAATCCATCTCACACTTACTCCAATTTGCAGTGCTCCCTGTAGTGTTTCCCAAATGTTTAACAATGGTTGTTACTCCTGTAATGCTTTCGGACTGAAGCCACGGCTGCTCCACGGTTGTGGCTTAGAAAAGGTGTGCCTAGTGCGTGCGTGATTGCACACTTCACGTGGTCACAGAGACGCGCTTGTGCCACTGCTCACGTGTTAATCATCGTCGTCTTCTACAGCTGGCTTCGATGCGGCTGATCACACTAGCATTCCCATACTGCCCCTTGCACTCGTCCACTGCTTGCATGTTCATCTTCTTCCACAGCTGGCAGGTTTTCGTCGTGACGTTTTACAAAAGTTTAACACTTGCTTACTTTTATATAATACATGTTATACCAACACTTTCATGTAACAATTTAGGTGCAATTTGCTTGTAATCAGTTCAGTTTGTTTTGTTTTTATTGATTGTTGATTGCATGAGGTAACGTTTACTGTAAGTGAAGAATGTTTTCAATAACAAAGTACATGTAACCATTTACCTTATTATAATCAGCTTTTCAGTGGCCCCTTACTGGAAGCACTATCACCAAAACCTAATAACACACTGACGAACAATGATGCAACGATGCTTCTTCCTTCTTGTTTTGTTGGAAGAACTAAGCCCGTCAGACTGACAATGCCAGCTAATGAGGGAAGATTATTATGCTTTTGTCACCCCTACTACTGGGAAGAGCCGACAGCACCCTGCACCACTTACGTTACAACTAAACACCAATTTAAAAAAAAAGAGAAGAAAAACGAGAACATTTCTACTTCTCTCATCATATTCTAGGCGCCCGCTTATCCTCCTCTAATGGGAGAGGGGAAGAGTGAGCTACAGGTGAATGTCTATTGGATGATTCCCTGCGCTTCACAGAGGGCCCAGATGTTAGCATTGTGCCATTAATGTGTAACCAGAATGCGGTGCAGAATACGCAACAACACCACTCATTAAAATTAGAGGAAAAATTAAAGGAATTTAATCACTGGTGATGTATTGAAAAATAATTGTTAGTCAAGATTAACTAGGTGTGGATGGCTGCTGAGAATGCATTAAAAGAACCAGACTGCGCTTGACTGTTACGCTAATAAAAAAACTTAAAAAAAAACTAGCGTAGCTTGCACTAGAGGCGCAAAGCTAAAGAGAGAGCGGAGCTGATGGGCACCTAGCTAGTCCTGACTTTGGGCTAGGCTAAGGACTATCAAGTCATCCCCAGCATTTTTCGGAATTTATTGATCGATTATCGATTAGCTATTTCTTGGCTATCGATTGGGTATCGATGATTGACTAAGCTTAAGTACTCCCAACCATGCTTAGCTAGACTTAGCCAGGCTCAGCTTCGTTAGTTCACAGGGGTATCACTGCGCTTGGACCTTTTCCACCAGGATCGGCCCCCGTTTTTTTGTGGACGACTAACGGATAACAGCCGGCTTAAACAGCTCCACTGTTAAAATTTGTAAGGAATGTAACTAAGGGTAACTAATTACTTCATTGTAGCTCAATTACTTTTATATGGCAGTAATTAATCACACTGCAGCAATACACTTTTGAATGACAATTGTATGTCGAAAGTGGCGCTTTATTTTGTATATGCATTTAAGTCTGGATACAGTGAAAAAACGCAATGCAACACTCATTTCACACCTGTTCTTACCTTACAGGCCATTTTACAAGCCGCTCTATTTTCAGAATTTATTGCCAAATGAACAGCTTATGAAAAGTGAACTGTTTGACAAGTTATAATACTTGTACAAAGAAATGTTTCTCGACAGTGACTGGCAAGAAAATGAAATAGGAAAACAATATGAGGAAGTAGAAATAAGGCCGCTAGATTTTTTGTATATATGTAACCCATTTCACCCTGCAAGAATGTTGTCTAAACGAATTCTTACAAAGACAACTTTTCTTACTATGTACAACCTCAACGCTGTACATTCATACCTTTTCCTGAAGTAGATCATCAAAAACACTTCATTTGAATTATCCAATTTACCACAGTAAAAGTTTCGTTTTCATCATAAATCAAATAAGGTAATAAGTCTGATGAATATGCTTTAGGGAATCAGCGCCTTGCTTCTTTTTTCATCTATCAAAACTAATTTCTTCTAATTTTCTCTTGTGCCATTTGTCTGTAGTAGCAGCCTGAATATGAAATATGGCATATCTTCACTACTCCAACCTCATGGATATCTACCACTCTTGCATCAATATCAAGCAAACTACAATAACAAATAAAGGAAAGTAGTACTCACTTTGGCACTGGTATCCCTGCTTCCCAAAGCCCCTGGAAAATTCAAAAATAGAAACGATACATTTAATTCTTCGCTTTTGGAATCAAATGCAAAACAATTTGTGCCACAAGATACTATTTCAGTTCTATATCTGCCTATAAATAACTATCAGTATTTTTTTAACAGCGAAGCTGATTAGGCCGGCCAGCCGTAATTCGTATCAGGAAACTGCAGCGCCGCAGCCGTGGCAACCAGGAGGGCGGAGGAGGGCGGTGGGGCGCATGCGCACGCGGTCTCCTCCTCGCCAGCTCCCTCCCTTCCTGACCCCCGCCTCTCCGCGGCGCGGATGCCAGGAGAAAAAAAGAAGGCAAAAGCTTGCACTAGGCCGCACAAAGCTCAAGACACAGCGAAGCTGGCCGGTTGATATCGAGCAGCTAGCCTCCAACGCGTTCGGCGTTGGCAAGCAACAGCGTTCTTCTAACCTTGGTTAGCCTGCCTGCGTTTGTGGCATGCCAGGAACGCTGTCGCTCGTAGGCGCCGACGCGTCCAGCGCTAGTCACGCGAAAATGTCGCGAAAGGGAAGGTACCTCCAAAAACGATCGCTCGAGAATACCTTCCTACATGCGCAGTTAACTTAAACCAAGTTAACACCTAGCAGCAACCAAGTTAATACCTAGCAGTAGCAACCAGTAAGACTTGAGGATCGACAGTTTCGCTGTGCCTAAGCTTTGCACGACCGAGTGCAAACTTTCCCGCTTTTTCTTTTACTTTCACTGTAAGCAAAGTAGTAACAAATGCTAAATACATAAAAAACAACAAAACTGAACTCTCCAAACTGTAAGCTGATGTTTATAAGATGCTCACTTCAAGCCATTATGACATTCACAAAATTTACAGAAATAGACCAATGTTAACAGGCCTAAATTATTTCAGTTATCTATTGCATGACATTTAACCCTCCTAAACAGTGTTAGCTACCACATGACTTCTTTAGCGACCAATTATTTCATGATTTTACTGCATGCTAAAATTGTGCTATACTTATGTTACTCGATTACCTGACAAGTTCGATCATCCTAGGGTTTTGTGCTACTTGAGAGGCTGTTTGCAACAGCAACTGTGTAAGGGACATTTTTATTGCGATAGCAATTATATGGACACTCCAAAGCGGATTTCTGCCGTCCGCGTCGTCGTCGCCACGAGGTTCCGTATGACGTCAACGGCGATGAAATCGTCGCCGCGCTCCAGACGCTGTATGTGCGAGTGAAAGGGCGCGAGGGGCGCGCGGTTTCAGGGGGAGTGAACGCACGTCGGAGAGCAAACGCGCGTTCTGCGCCGTGCTCCCTGAAGGGCTGCAGAATTAAGCATATCTTTCCTCCTTTCCATATATAGAGAGCATACGCGACTTTTTTTTCCGCCGCCCGAAAGGCTGTGGGGGGACGGGAGGGAGGGAGGGGAGGCGACGTTTAGCTGCGGCACCAAATGCGTATTTATATAAAAACGCAGCGCGCGTTCGGTGCAAACACGGGCAAGACGCCGACGGCGTCGACAACAGTTCTGCGCGTTGCTGGTGCTGCTGCATGTCCAAGTTTATACAGCTGATAAAACTACTACCCTTATTCCGTATAAAAAATTAAATTAAATTATGGGGTTTTACGTGCCAAAACCAGTTCTGATTATGAGGCACGCCGTAGTGGGGGACTCCGGAAATTTGGACCACCTGGGGTTCTTTAACGTGCACCTAAATCTAAGTACACGGGTGTTTTCGCATTTCGCCCCCATCGAAATGCGGCCGCCGTGGCCGAGATCCTTATTCCGTATAGCTCTCTACTAATTTGCTATCGCAATTGATGCTTCGCCTTTCGGGTGAAACTTCGACATTTTTTTAATGAATCGTAGGCCATTTGCAAAAGCTGGAAATGTTAAATGCATGAAATAATGAGGCCATTCCCAGTATGCAGTAACATTGATGCACGCACATCTAGCAAGGAATAAATGTGGCTGTCAAAGGTGTGGTTAACCGTAGGTAGATGCATATGTATGTGCCAGAGTATCTGAGAACATACTGACAGCAGCAGCATTAGAGGCAACGCTGATGTGCAAGTCAGTTGCACCGTCAGTTGCACATCGCACCTCGAAGAGGCAGGACATGTGTCGAGTCTCTTGAACCTGAACAACATTTTGCAATGTGTGGTGAACACGGCTTGCATCATGTATACGGAACCTCAAAGAGGTGGGACGTAATGCTGACGCAGGTCTCTCGCATTTACCGCTAAATCGCCGCCGAACGTTTTTTGTGTTTATTTTTCTTTTTCCCGGTTAGAAAATTGACCCTGGCATTTATATTCGGATTCGTATAAACGATGATGTCTTTTTTTTTCTTACAACACATGCATAGTTCTGTAATCCTGATTCCACTAAAGCTAAAGCATTTCTTTTTTCAAGAATGCAGACATCTAGCTAGAATTTCTGCGGTCCCAAAGTGCATCAACAGTCGCATGGACATCGACACTCAATACAGATTGACCATAGTTAGTTACATCGACAAAGCAGAAACAAAGACAATTTGCTGAACTGTGTGGTAATTTAACTATTGGATCAGTTAAATTAATATGACTAACAGCGCCATTTCTTTTTGTTTTTCTTTTTCGCTTTTCACACCTATTGTATTCTGAATGCAATGTCATGAACAGTGGAGAATTCAATAGTTGTTCAGCTACGAAAGTCAGCGCTTCCATACAACACCGAAAAGATAAACGGTGAATCAGTTTAGACTAGAACGAGCTATCCGTGCTTCATGGTCAGAAATATCTGTAGCGGGGAAAAAAATTGTCGCAGTTTCATCTGAAAGGCGAAGCATCAATTGCGATAGCAAATTTGTAGAGAGCTATACGGAGTAATGATATTAGCTTTAGCAGCTGTATAAACTTGGACATGCAGCAGCACCGGCAACACGCAGAACTATTGTCGACGCCGTCGGCGTTTTGCCCGCGTTCGTTCAAAATGCGTGCGGCGTTGGTGACTGTTGCCGGAGCCTCTGATATAAATAGGCAGTAAGTAAGTGGTTCTTGAGGAAAGGGAAAGGTTGACGCTATCTTCTGCAGCCCTTGAGGGAGCACGGCTCAGCGCCAACGGGGAGGAGTAAGTGGGAGCGAAAGAAGGGATAGAGTGGAGTCACCATGGCTAGGCGTAGCAAACCGGCAGGCATTGGCGGCACGTATCGGCCGAGGTGGTAGGCCGTAGAGTGCTGCAGAGTCTAATAGGCACTTGGTGCCGCAGCTAAACGTCGCCTCCCTTCCCTCCCCCCCTCCCCCACGGCCTCTCGCGCGTCGGAAAAAGGCGGGTTTGCTCTACATATATATGGTGATTGTAAAGGAGGAAAGAGACGCCTACTTCTGCAGCCCTTAAGAGCACGGCGCCGAACGCGCGTTTGTTCTCCGCCGTGCGTTCACTCCCCGTGAAAGCGCGCGTCCCTCGCGCCGGCAGAAATCTGCTTTTGAGTGTCCATATAATTGCTATCGCAATAAAAAAAAGTGAAGCTCATATTTAGCTCCGGACCAACTGCGATGCCGCTTATTCAAATACACGTAAAACGCTGAAATGCTTACATGAGATAAGCCCTGGGTATATTTTCGGGAAATTAGTTGCATTTGGGAGAGAAACTTAAATTCTGGTGACGTCAGAAGTGAAACTTCAATTTAAGTTTTGACATTTTGCCGGAAATCGGTATTTGAAGAAAAGAATAGAAGCACGAAGTTTCAAGTTTCATGTCCGCAACCCTGCACCAATAACAGATATCGCAATTCTGTTAACTGCATACGTTAGAACATCTAAAGCAGTGAAATTTGACATTTATTTATATCTTACGTGAATTTGTTAGTGTTTACAAGGGTCCTGCAAATGTAGTTCCACATGAGTGGTGTATTTAACTTAAGAGCCAAGTAATTTTAAGCCATCAATGTTGTCCGCTTTAGGTGCACTATTAGAGGAAATTTACAAAATTATGATATCGTTTTTTTTTTCATTGGTGAGGTAAAGTTGTAAACATGATAATTTCGTTTCCTGGAAATTTACTTTTTTCAACAATTTGTATTAAAACTGACGGCCTAAATCAGATATCCTCTTCAAACAGTCGCTAGATCTAAACTTTTTCTTTCAAATACAACAAACCGCATCAAATTTGGTGCAGTGGTTGCCGAGAAAAACGATTTCTCCTTTGCCATGTATTCAGATGGCTCAGCCCCCGAGCTTAAGCTTCCTCTTAACATCGCGATCATACAAAGGAGCTAAGTACGTGAATACGACATCAGCGATTTCCCAGTAACTTCGGGTATTCCTGTCCTCTCTACGCCGAAGAAGTCCACAAATCTTTACACGTTATACCTCTACTCACTTCCAAATAAATATGCATCCTTGCACTATATTATACTTATACTTTTTAACTAGCGCTGCTCGGTCTATGGCAGCTCCTGGTGCGGTAGTTTCAAAGTGACTTTCATTTTTGCGTCGATCTTTTCTAGTCCTGCCAAACCTCCACACACGGTCGGGCTGATCTAGCATTCACTGTCGCAGATGTGCAAACTACCAATCTAGTTTCATACTACTTTTTATGCCGTGCCTCTTCGAAGTAGGTTATGTTGAGCAACAGTTAATTGCTAGCGCGGGGACACAAAGGCTGGTCTAATTCTGAAGCAAATCAGCTTCAAACTAATCAGCTTGCTCCAGAACCCGACACACTCAGCGCCTATTAGCACAATGTGTAGGGAACGCGCCATGTTGTCCACAAAGGATTACGCGCGTACGCATGTGCGTAAGCACACGCGCGAGGCTCACCCAAAGGCGAGAGGCGAACTCCTGAGCGCTTCGCCACATTACTGAATGCCAAACAGATAAGCAGAAACCCACTGCCGGCGGCGCGCAGCACAATGTGGATTCATATGTAAATACACGCCCGCAGAACAGGCCGTGAAAGCCACGAGCCGTAACCCGATAAAGGCTACCGCCACGCACAGCTCTGATGCACGGCAGCGAAGCACCGCGGCTAAAACGTCGAGCTTCCGAAACTGGAAGCATGCAGAATGTATAGGCTACGCTTGGCACTATACACACAGCTTAACAGTAACAACCATTGCGACAACGCCAAAGTGAATATAATAAAAAGTCCTTGAAGTGAACGTCACCGTTGGTGAGCTCTAACTTTCAAGAAGGTCACCCAACAATAGATGCCGCTTCGAGGAAGTTTAGGGTTTTTCAACTCAACCACCTACTGTAACAAAAAATTTTAAGTATATAATGTGAGTTCTCTATGCGGGTAACCGTACGCATAGCCGAAACTTGAAAGCACGCCTTTTCAGGCTGACCTCGAACGCTGGGCATACAGGTAGCTCCATAGGACAGAATTTAGAGCACGGCGTCGCGCTCTGGAGTGTTAAAACTTCCCAACATTCATTCTGAAGGCCCGTATTAGGCGGGTGTGAATCAGGCAGGTGCTGTTATGAGAAGGGCGACGGTTTGATACCATACAATTAGCGTTTATACACTCTTCAGTACGCGACCAGTAGATCAAGTATGTTAGCATAGTTTGCAAGTGTTTACAGCGTAGGCAACAGAAATGACTTGCAAGTAATTACCGATAAGATGGTGAAATTAAGACGGAAGTTCTATCGGGTGCTCTATACATGTGCACTGAGGTTAAACTAATGACTCTACAATTTTTTTAAGTAGTTCGCAGCCTGCATTTGTCCGATTGCGTGTTCAACCTGATACTGCACTTCTACGCAATGTTCCGTATTTTATTATTCTAATCATGCCCTCTAACAATTTTTTTCTCACTGACGTTATAGCGAAGGGTGGTGCTTAGACTTCAAGCAGATTAAGCGTTTACAACAACTATCACGGGACATTAGATGACATTAAATGTCGCCATGACGTAGAGCTAGATGAGGATGTTTGAAGAGGGACAAACTGGAACGAAGTGATCAATTTAGATTCGAGGTGAAGTCGCGGTCACAGACGAAGTCAAAGATAAAAAAAAAAAAAGAAAGTAGCGACGTTTTGGAGCCTGTACAAGTTACCAATGACATGATCAGTGCCGCTTTTATAATAAAAGCGTGTTCCTCATTCACTGTTACAAGACAACGTGAATATTAGTAGAACTGTTGACTGATATTTCGCTTATGGCTAATACCCGTGTCACACGGGCACGTTTGGAAGGCCTTCCAGTCGACGGCCTTCGAAACGCCACAACTCTATCGACTCAAAGGAGTTGTCGCGCTGCTACACGGCACATTTGAAAGGCCGTTGAGTGGTTCAGGCGTTTCTCGCAAAATTGTGTGGCGCTGCAGATCTTTATTTTCGTTTTCATGTCACCAAAAGTTAAACAACATTAAAAACACTTAGAAGCACTATGATTTCTTTTATGTTTGTTTATACGGCGAAATGGCAGCGATATGACGGCAGCCGGCAGCACATGAAGTAGAGGGAGAGTGTACATGGAGGAAGGAATGAACACAAGCACGTCGCTGTTGTCGAGAGTATGTGCAGTTCACACATATCAAGTAGCAAAAATACTTTATTGAATAATTAATAACACTCACAGAATTTTTAGAGCATTTACGTTTGATTTGTTCTTTCTAACCATGAGTACGAGCACACTGTGAATGAGAGGGCATGTTCGTGCTGTTTCCGCTTCCGTAGCTCAAAGGCCATCGAGATTTCGATAGAGTTGTAGAGTGCTCCGTTGACTCGATAGACTATTGACTCGACGGCCTTCGAAACCGCTCGTGTAGCAGCTCGAACTTGACCTTTGAGTCTTATGGCTAAAATACCAGTCTGCATAAGCTGATTCCAATTTAAAACAAGCGTAATCAAAGAAGAATTTCACCACGAACAACATCAAACACACATTTTCACATGGGCCACACAAGAAAAAAAAAAAAGTCCTGCAGTTTTCGTCATCACCACGACATTCTTTTATAGTCACCCACTTATGCAGTTCCCCCCAACAATTGGCCGCTTTTTTCCATACAGCCTTTGCGATGCAAATAAGCTGGCCAGAGTATTCAGACAATGAAAATGAATTACGATTTCTAAGATGCAGCACCCGTGATGAGTATGAAGCACCAAAGGCAGGTTTATTTGTACCGTAAGAGATAAAAATGTAGGTGATAGGTAGGAAAGAGGTTGAGGGACTAGCCATGATTTACATAGGGGTAACGTTGGCGTAAAATGTCACTTTCTACAAGTGGAACTAGAGTTGTCGGGTGGACGGATAATCAGTGCCTGGAGAACACACTACAGAATCTTCGCATTTGTAATTCTTAGCCGGATTACAAATTGAAGTTCACTAAACGAGTAATGACTTTGGATTATATGCACAATCGCTGTTGGCCATTCAATGAAGAAGCCATAATGATCACACCGGCACATGTATTTCCGAGGCGACGTGCCGAAAACGACTCTGCAGAAGCAGTGCCCGTGGTTGCAACTTCTCCGTTTTCGAAGCACCGACGAGTTGACAAAAAGCAGAGACGACTTCGCAAGTGAACCCGAAAAGAACGATTTCTTCCCGCGCACGTTGTTAAGAACATGTGCAAAAGTTAAGAACTGACAAACGGGCACGCCTAACGCGAGGCCGTCTTTCTGACCGCGGCCGCCATACATATGGATCTTGGCCCTGCGGCGCACACAACGCGCCCTACCGTCAGCGACACAGCTGTGACCCATAAATAAGCGGCCGCGCAAAGACGCTTCGTTAGGCGCGCGTGCGCGTGGTGAACGGCAGCGCGCCAAGCGACCGATGTTCACACGAGCCAAGCCCAAGTCAGGACGAGCCGCCTGTGTCGTGCGGGAAGCATATTTGACTTCTTTGTAGTTGCTTCGTTCAAGGCTGGGCAGAATTACAGGTAGCGGTCGCAGCCCGGCCTCGATACTGGAATAATCTTAGGATCATCATCATCATAAGCCTATATGTCAACTGCAGGACGAAGGCCTCTAGAGATCTCCAATTGCCCCTGTCTTGCGCTAGCCAATTCCAACCTTGCGCCTGCAAATTTCCTAACTTCATCACCCCACCTAGTTTTCTGCCGTCCTCGAATGCGCTTCCCGTCTCTTGGTATCCGTTCTGTAACTCTTACGGTCCACCGGTAATCCATCCTACGCATTACGTGGCCTGCCCAGCTCCATTCTCTTTATCTTAATGTCACTTAGAATATCGACTATCCCCGTTTGCTCTCTGTTCCACGCCACTTTCTTGACTTTCTCAACAAAACGTCGTCTTATACACTGAAGCACAAAAGTAACGAACGCCAATGCATTTCTCAGCAAAGTTTAGGAATTAATATCACGAAACTGGCGTCATCCTGAGAATTAGTTCCAAGTGGATCCGCCTTGCGAACTCCACGGCTAGAATTAATAAATTGCAATATGGGATAAGGCAATTAGTTGGAAACTTATTTAGTGCAGTTTTGTTAATTCGTCGATTATGAATTTCAATTTCTTGTGCAAGTAATGTCTGCCTCTTCGAGTAGACCGGCTCATGAACTAGAATTGTGCTATCTGCCACAGGCAACCTTTTTACATTTTTGAAAGTGTTCGCTGAAACACCCGGATAGATCTTGCGGCGGCACGCGCAAGACATCGGACCCATCACAAGCTGCTCCTCGCGTGCGCACGTCTCCCAGAATTTCGGCCTACGACTACGCGTCTGCTACGCTAAATCTGCCCGCTGATGGCAGACACGCACTAAAGGCCGGGCCATCGGGCCACCGTCGCCACGCGTCCCCTAAGCCCTGCCGCTTCCGGCGACCCCCCAAGTCGCACATATCCGCGCAACGCGCTAAGACAGCCGTGCGAGCCGTTAAAACATGCACGGCCGAAGCGGAGCCGCGGTATTAGCGGGTAAGACCCGCTAATCCCGAAGTTCATGAAAGGGATTAACAAAGCGCGAGCCCCGGATCAACGGCTGCTCACCCCTAGGGCTACACGCATGCGCCGACCTCGCGGCTTCGGAAAATTGCGCAGCACCGCTGGCATTAGCAAGATCGACGCGCGGTGCCTGCAGGCATACGTCATTTTCGGGGCCAGACTTCGGTAGACGCTTTCGCGTTGCCTTCGGGAGTGCAGCCTAGCTGGGAAAGGAGAGGCAAGAGAGACAATGAAATGGGATTTAGAGGCGACTACCGGCGACAGTAGCTAGGCGGGGAGAAGCATTGATTACGCTCGTCTTCCATAGACGGAGCGTTTCGTCAGGCGTATATTTAGCACAGCTGGTCAGCCAGCTGGGGCTAACTTTCCTATCTACAGGCTCTGACGGATAAACAAAATCACCCATGACAACCAGCACAATTCGCTATTTCGTCCAAACACCTAAAGAGGCATCGGGGCTAATGACAAGGAGCTATATGTATAAGCAACATTATTTCAGTATAATTATTACTACGCATTACCTACGATTTCGACATTGAAGCCAATCAGTGCGCGAGACGTGCACATTCATTAGAAATGCTGCAATTTACACAAAACTTCGAGACATCGGTCCTCAAAAAGTGGCACGAGCTAACCGCGATCAACCTGATTTGCTGGGGTTACGCGCATTTGTGTGTGCGTGAACGCGCACGTATGTACCGGAGCAGAACGCTCTCCACTCTCCTCCCCCCCCCCCGGTGCCTCGCGCGGGATGAAGGACTGCGCGCTACCTTCCCGCTTTCCTCCCTTGCGCGCGCGAGCTTGAGCCACCATCGGCCACTCGCTCGCACGTTTCACTCGCACATACAACATACGGCGCGTGGCGACGGTGCTATCGAACTTGGACTTTATACGGAACATCACGGCGACGCCGACGACGGCGGGAATGAGCCTGGAGTGTCCATATAATTGCTATTGCAATAAAAATATATACATGCGCGTATGTTCGCTGTTTTCAGCATACGGAACCGAACCAACAAGCCCAAGCCACCGATTGTGTTTCCCTCGTACAGGTATTCGCCTATATTAGCACTAATCGGTAACACAGGCCAATGATTGAAGACCGTCTTAGTGTCTTGAAATAAAGGTTAAATTTCCAAAATCAAGTATTTGCCTACTTGGCGACTTCAATTATCCCGAAATTCATTGGCCTAGCTTAAATTCACGAACGCATGGCGGCACTAATTTTATTCAATTAACTCTCGATTTCTCATTGGTCCAACGAGTTAATCAGCCTACCCGAGGCAACAACACGCTCTACCTCGTCCTCACGTCAGTCCCTGACAGTTTTAGCGCTATTTCTTGTTCTGAGGGATTTAGTGATCATATGCTGCTGAATTTCATGATTTCCATTTCTTCATGCGCACGTGCGCTAACACCTAAACGTATTTTTGATTATAACCGTGCTGACTACAATGCTATTAATCTCGGCTTGCAAAGTTTTTGTGACACATACCTTCCGACGTTTTTTCAGCGTTCTGTCAATGACAACTGGCTTTTGTTCAAACATTTTACTGGAATTAACCCACTTTCATTTACAATTACGCTCCTTTCGCATGAACGCGTCTAAACCATGCTTTAATCGGATGTTGCGTGAACTAGAAAACAAGAAAAAGCGACTTTTCAAAGCAGCTAAGCGCCTGGGCACGCCGGCTTCATGGCAGAAACATACAATCGCCGATAAAGAATATTGCAGTGCCATCCGTAAAGCCAAGTTTAAATATTATTCCCACGACCTTCAATCGCTTATGACGCACAACCGCAAGAAATTCTGGAAAACGATATCACCCGCTAACACTCCGGCTCTTATTTCCTTGTTAAATGACACTGGTGCTCCAATTAATCAAGAAGAATGTCCTACTGTATTCAATAACTATTTTGCTTCAGTGTTCACGCAGGAAGACCATTCCAATATTCCACCATTAGCTGATGTAGACTACCAATACTTGAGCCCCATAGGAATAAGTGTCGCCGGCATTGCATCATTGATAAACAGTCTCGAGATATCAACTTCCGCCGGTGTTGATGATATTAATACAAAAATACTCAAAAACGCTGTCATACATTCAAGCAATATTCTCTTTTACATCTTTCGTCAGTCCCTAACAACTGGAGAAATTCCAAATCACTGAAAAATTGGCAAGATTATCCCCATCTTCAAATCAGGTGCTAAAATAAATGCGTGTAATTATCGCCCCATTTCATTGACTTCAGTTTCGTGCAAGATCCTCGAACACATAATCGTATCAGGCGTTGCGCAGCATCTCGACAGTAATAATTTCTTTTTTACTAACCAGCATGGGTTCAGCAAAGGCTTCTCGTGTGACACTCAACTGCTGGAATTCACTAACGAACTGCTACACAATATGGATGAGAACTTTCAAACAGACTGAATATTCTTAGACTTCTCGAAAGCATTTGACCGTGTCGCGCAATCACGCTTAATAGCTAAAATCACTTCCCTTAACCTAGACTCATCAACAACCTCATGGATAAGGAACTTCCTGTCATCTCGCAAACAATTCACAGTTGTTAACGATCACTCATCTCAGTTTAGCGAGGTACTATCTGGTGTACCTCAAGGTAGCGTCCTGGGCCCGTTGCTGTTCCTCATTTACATTAATGACTTGCCCCCTAACATTACATCAACCATTCGTTTGTGCGCAGATGACTGCATTATTTATCGCAAAATACGTTCATCTTCAGATCACCTAGCACTTCAAAGTGACCTCGATCACATCACCGCTTGGTGCACATCATGGCAAATGTCACTTAACACCGAAAAATGCAAGCTCATGACATTTAGCCGAAAAAAATCAATCTCTTCTTCCAATTACTTACTGAATAATACCTTAGTGTCCCGTACGCTTTCATATAAATACCTAGGCGTTCATTTCACGAGTAACCTCTGCTGGTCCACCCACATACAGAAAGTAACAGCCAAAGCATCGCGCACATTAGGATATCGAAAACGTAATCTCCACGGAACTCCTGCCACTACGCGTAAGCTCGCCTATCAAACATTTGTTCGTCCGCAACTCGAGTACGCATCACCCATTTGGTCACCTCATCAGGCTTATTTAATTAATTCCCTCGAATTGGTTCAAAATCGTGCCGCACGTTTCATTTCCAGGAACTACAACCGCCACTCAAGCATACAAGCATTCAATCATCGCTCTCACTTTCTACATTGCAATCAAGGAGAATACTCGCCCTAATCTGTCTATTCCACAAGATAGTCCATAGCGTCAATCATTCAACGCTGCCTCTTGCACAACCTTACCGTACTTCACGTCGTTTAAACAACCCTCCAAGCTTCCAACGCATTTCTGGTTAAACCGTTGCATTTAATTCATCGGCTTTGCCGCAGGCTATCATTCACTGGAATGGTCTTCCTGAGCACACCGTGGAGATCCGTGATCCAACTAGTTTTAGGGCCGAAGTAACGGCCATTTTTTCTAAATACTAACAGATTATTAAGTATTGTATAATGTTGTGTTTACTTTTCAGTGATGGGTACTAACAGTCAATAAGCATTGTTTTTGCATATTCATATTACTCATGCTCCTGACATTACCCCTATCTATGCAATCCCCCCCCCCCCCCCTCTCACACAATGCTCCGATGCTGGAGCCTGTGAGGCAACGTGAATAAATAAACGAAGTCCTGCCAGATTTCAATAACTTCACTATCTGCCGAAATGATAGGAACGACAAAAGGGGAGGTGGGGTGCTGATTGCAGTAAAACAGCATATAACGTCCTTTCCCGATATTCTTCCCAGCCAATTAGAGATTTTGTGGGTTTGCATCACTTCGCCATCTACTAAACATATTTTAGGAGTCTGTTACAGACCACCAGACAGTCCCCAATCTTTCGTCTCCGATTTGCATGATAACCTCGCTGAAATAAAAGTTAAATTTCCAAATCAAATCAAATGTCTTTGGCACGCCAATGTGTGCGCGCGCACACACACATAGCGACCACCTGCTTGAATCAATGACCGATGAAGTGAACCCGACCAGAGACTCGGTACAATGCCACACAAATGTACAGCCGAAGAAACAAGGCATTGAAGAAAACAAAGGGACATATACAAATGGTCAATTACAAATGCGGAGGAGCGTTTAGAAGCTTGCACATTGAAGACAGACGAACAGAACACAAACGACAGAGGAACAAAGGACAAGCCATGCAGGCAGATAAATGGATAGAAAATTACAAATGAACAAGTATATGAACAGCCAATTGAAAACCTGAATAAAGGCGTGAATTGTCACGAAGGTAATCCACAATATGTCTCTCTCTCTCTCTCTCTCTCTTGCAATTTGGCCACGTCTTCGCACTTAAAAAGCATTCGACCCCTTCCCCTCTCCTTTCGGTGGTCATCAGCGTTCACGTCAAGTAGTAACAGCACACATACACACACACACGCACGCACACAAAGTATAATGAAACGCTATCATAACGTAAAAAAGGCTGAGCTATAGGTACATGCACTTCACGGTGAAGAATAGAGCCGGTAGATAGCAAAAAGGCACGCAAGCGAGAAAAGAAAGTTTCCACGGCGGCCTTCACATCCTTCAACTTAAAACATAACGCAGATGCAAGAGCAAAATGTTTTCCCAATTCAACGTCGCGGCCCGAAACTGTCTAGCCGAAGGCCATGGCTGGGGCTCACGATATCGCCCTTCAATCGTTGCCCCTCGGGCATTATTTAATTATAACAGGTCTCGGTCGCGCCGAGGTTGTCCCGTACTCTGAGGCTTCCATGCAGAATACAAAATGCTCCAGACTGGGCACCACACACGCCACGCGAGATCCAAA
Organism: Dermacentor silvarum; assembly: GCF_013339745.2. Lineage (NCBI taxonomy): Eukaryota > Metazoa > Arthropoda > Arachnida > Ixodida > Ixodidae > Dermacentor > Dermacentor silvarum. The sequence continues at coordinate 115,173,166 of NC_051158.1, forward strand.
AAGAGCAGAAAAAGAAAATAAAAGAGAAAGAAAGAAACCACGTTGCACTTTGTATTACATCCCGCACAGCCTCTTCCGTTTCCGACGTCTGCAAAGTAGACAAGCTCAAAACAAAAACCAGTCGCAACACGCAAGCACAAATAATGGGGCTTGAAGGTAGAAACTACGCAGAGAAAAATAAAAGAAAGAAAGAAAAAGGATGAAAGAAGCCATGGTCGTGACGCAGACCGAGAAAAAAAAAAAAACGCAAGAAACGGGGCAATCCTCGATCGACAGCATCCCGATGTATACGCGTATATATACAAAAACCACAGCAGCGTCAGCGCAGACCCGCAGGGGCTCGGACAACAGGCGCAAGCGATAGAGGGGGCTCGCAGGAGCGTCCGCCAGCGACCGCGCTCGATGCGTCGGTCGATCAATCAATCGATCATCAATCATCAATGACGCGGCGCACCTGACGAGAACGGCACGCGGGCTAAAACGTCTCGCAGCAAGAGACGACCCTGCCCCTCCTTGCCACACAAGTTTCTTCCTCTAACAGGTGACGTGGCGCGCATGTTCTTGCACGCGTGCGTGCCTGTTTTTGTGCGTGTTTGTGTGGATTGTGCATGTGTGCGCAACACCTGCCGCACGCACATGCTGCACAAGCAAACGGTCACCGCTATCGGAGAGAACGCACACGCACGCACACCAGATTTCCTCGTAATCCAATTATTACGAGAGTAATGGGACCGCCAGCGCGCCCACTTTGCCACGGCGCATCGGCGGACAGAGCTTGATCGCCTGCGCTCGCAACTCTGACTGGACGAGCGCTTCTGCGGGCACCGTTGTTTCGGTTGATCGCTTCTTCGTGGTGTTACGTTAGACAGACAGGCGGATAAGTATAATTACAAAAACGGAAAAGAGCCATCCCAGTGCCGTATAGTTCGAGGCACACAAGTACGATTCACCATTAATAAATATGAAGGGCGCGACGAAGACCACAACCTGTACCACGGGCTTGATGGCTGGCCTAGCTCGCTTTTTGTTGCAACAGCGTAATCGGTCATGCGTTTACATTGAGACAGCTCTAGTATTTCCCTCAAGAACAACACAAATACGCGCACAAAAAAAAAATCCCAAAGGGATCTTCGCATAAAAATGACTGAAATGACTTAAAATCGGGGATAGGCCGTATCGGGGGGGGGGGGCAGCTACATTTGGGTATACACGTAACTTCTTGTGCGTGCTGCTTGCACGTGCTGTGAATACGGCTAGTGGATATGTCCTTCGGTCTAATCTTTCAATCGTGCTCGCTCCACAAGCACATCGCACTTGTTGCCGAACTCGTGGTCCATGATGACGGGTTTCAAACCGCGCGGCCGCCGACTCCCACCGCCGGCGATATAAACTCGGGTGCACGCGTAATCTGTTCTGGCTATGGTCCCACCCTTGATCGGGCCGTCAGGTGTGCTCCGTGAATGCTCTTAGATGGATGCTGATGGACAGGTCTCATCTACAGGTCTCGTCTCGTCGTACAGGTGACGAGACCTGTCTCGTCTGATGTCTCGTCTCGTCTGATGGACAGTCTCAGACCCGTTCCTCTACACAACGATACCAAAGTAAGGAGGGTTGGCGGTTACAGTTGAAAAGATATAAGCGATATTAGCGTTACATGTTTTCGTTACATGCGGTCTTCGCAAGCGACCCCCCCATACACCGACCGAAATGAAAGACGTTTCACGTCGAAACAGTTGTTGCGAAAGCCAAGCCAGGGAGCAGTTAACGCAGTGAATTGCGGCAGAAAAGTTCTTCAATGACCCTTTATAATTTTTAAGGACACTATCATTTGTTTCTTCTTCATCACCTTTCTGTCGACAGTCAGCCACGAAATATGATGCCTTATGGTGCAAATGCGGGGGTATAAGCTGACGACTACGCTCCGGGCGACTCATTTCGTGGACGAACTTAGACCCCCCGCGGAAGGGCGCAATATCCTGTGCGCTTCCTACACTGCACAACTCCACTGCCGAACAGACTAACTTTTATTGCGGTCACTGCAATCAGCTTTCTTCGTACTTGTCTTCAGGAATATCTGCTCATACGGGCGACTGTCCCCTTCAAGGACGCGCAAAGATTTCGCATCCTGCGAGCTTGCGCGGCGCGATCTTCAAAGGGCGCAGGGGTCAACTACATACGTCCACCATGCTTAGTAAGATTTATATGCAAATATACTCGCATGGATAGGCCTTAGCACGTAATCTCTCCCGGCTGCACACAACTTGTATCGCTTGGAACGCATAAAAGTGCGAGTGTCACATACAGTTCTTTCTCAGTCACATATATGAGAGAGAGAGCGCCGCGGACTATAAGGACAGCACTAAATGTTTAATATGCCACTCGCTCTATCTCGTTTCATGGCAATAGTATCTCACCAACCCGGTTAATATCGCAATTCACTTTCTCGCAACCTTGTTGCGCCAGCACACAAACCAGTGGGGTCATGCGTTACATGCGTCTACAGGAGACAGTAAAATAGTGCATGCGCTAATATACTCCCAACTGCCGGTCGGGAAACACGCAACTCAATAAAATAGCATCATCATCAGTAGCCTATATTTAAGTCCACTGCAGGACGAAGGCTGTGATCTCCAATTACGCCTGTCTTGCGATAGCCGATTCCAACTTGCGCCTGCAAACTTCCTAACTTCATCCCCCCACCTAGTTTACTGCCGTCCTCGACTGCGCTTCCCATCTCTACGCACCGTTAAAAGTTGTACGCACTGCATACTCACGCAGGAATTCATAGCCCCCCGCGGCCCACGCTGAAAGCGTCGCTTTTTGGAAGCACGAAGTTTAAGCTTCCCTCCGAGTGGGCGGCTGTGCAGACATCGCATCACTCACGATTCCGTGCGGCGAAGCCAAAAACATATGTCGCACTGAGCCGATCGGGAATGAGAAACGCACGGAAGCGTGGAACGTCCACACTGTCTGCCGCTGATCCTTCCGTGGCCAATAAGGGCTGAGTGGAAGAGATTACGGGTGGATTAGCGAATCGCACTATGTGCGAAAGCTTTCCCCTTCATTTTTTTTTTTTTCTCTTTCTAATGGGTCACCAGTAACTTCGCGGAGCGTGTTACTGCCGGAATCGCAGCGCATTCTTCACAAAGCGTAACGACCGATACACACAGCCGTCAACCACTGATCCGTCACCTACACGGCACCGGCGTTCGTCGGGAGATAGCGCTTCAGCTGGCCGGTTTCTCCTCCAAAACGGTAGCACCCCAATGAGGTCCCAATTCATATAATCAAACTGCTCAGGAACTCGCGTTACAGAGCTCAAACTTGTCGAGAATGTTTACAAGTGGGTATTTTTTTCCAAAAAAAGTGAATCAACGCATAATTGGTAACGGCGTGCTTTCGAGAGATTCAGGTATAATGGTTCAGTTGTGATGATTTATCTACAAATATTGTTTAAACTACATTCTGAAGGAAACGACCCAATCTAGAAATTTTTTTTCTGTCAATTAACGAACGGCCAAAAATTAACCAAATAAAATAACTGACGTTACGTACCAGACGTTTAGATCGCTTCCTTTTTTTTTTTTTTTTTTTTTCTTTGCGACAGTTCCACCAACTGAAATTTTCAGCTCGACTTTCGTCGCTACAGTAACGAACACTTTAATGCAAACACCAGATTTCAAACAACACCTCGGTAGCCTGAACAAAAGCATATATTTCATACACAGTGCACCATACTTTCCATTTACTCCTCGTTGCTAGCTGGTTGGCGCAACTCGTACTTGTCACCGGACTGCGCGGCGTCGCCGAGACGGAGCACAGAAGGCCAATGGAGTCGGTTTTCGTTCGTCCGGGCCATTAGCTTACCACTGCAATCACCTCCCCCTCTCCCTCCTCCACCCCCCCTCCTCCATTTTCTTGCCTGTCTTTCCACTCCTGATAGCTCGAGGGCCTCTCCGAGTTCGTAAGTTCGCAGACAAGACTATTAACGGTCACACATACAAGCACGACACAAGAAAGCATATATATGTACTACGCCTTCGATTAAAACGTTCCGTCTAGCCAATCACTTAGCGGACAGCGGTTTTATTCTTATTCCCGCTAACAGCAGCATCGAAGTCGGGGATCTAAGCGTTTATGGCGAGACATAAAAAAAAGGGAATCCAATAAACAATGGGACGACATCTGGGATAGCACAGAGTCATAAAACGGTGCTTATGCTCCCCGCCCACGCCGCGGCGGCCGTGGTCATACTGGTAAGCCGTGACTGCAGTTTCGTCTATTTATGATGGAACAGAGCCGAGAGGAATGGGCGCGCATATAACGTTTGCACGCCTGAGAGAATGCGATGGCGCCGATTTCGCCGAGGTTCAAGGTCTCCGCATTATGTAAGCACCGAGGTCGGCAAATACACGATTTGAGGGTTCAGTCTAGTATTCGAGACAAGAACTGCCGCTTGAACAAAAACGTATTACCTAACACAAGGGGCAGGAAGGCGTGACACATAAAAAAAGAACCCTGCATATCCCATGCATAGTGGGAATCAACGCTACCCGAAGCATTTTGCAGGTAGCTGGCTATCTAGCGTCGTTCGGGGTGCCGCAATGTGTTACCAGATGGCGCCACATGTCCGTACAATAATATATGTGTGACGCGGACGTGTGCATAATAACGCCAAGGCGACGCTGACGATGGCCTGACGACTGATGTATTGTAGTCCGACGAAGAGACATTATCAAACTAGGCCAATCCTGAAAGTAGTGTAGAGGGTAAACACGGGGCCAGTACCGAAGGTGCTGCAAACGAGGCGAGACTGAAACCTACAGCAAAGTACCTGGTAAGAGGCAAACAATGTTCTGTACTTAAAAAAAAGAAAACATTATGCAACCTTTAGTGATATAGCAACGGGCAGTGTCAGCTGTCTTCTGGGACACCAATACATGACGCACTTGCACAGAAATTAAGGGCTGAGAGAAAGTTTACAAAGGGCAAGGGCGTCTCAGAGAAGATTTTATTTCTTCAAACTTGCGTTGGCAGTTACTTGCAGCACGTGTGCTGTTGAAGGACACCTATAGGTGCTGTTGAGACAGATTAGCCAGAGCCTGTACTCGCAAAGCTTCTCTTTCGGAACAGCATTTTCCCACTGGTCGGGCGCCATCCATTCACGATAGCGATCGGCGTGATAACGAGACGACGGCGCCAATGACCAATCGCGAAGCGCACTTAAGGCAAGTTTTTGTTTGTCAGAGAATCGGCAGAAACTCCCATATAAAGCGTTTACGGGACGCACGCTTATTTTAAACCTGAGCACGTGACAGCCCAATCTTACGAGTATATGTACGTCTCAACAAAGTCACCACGTTTTCCCACTTTTTTTTTTTTTCCAGAGCGCTATAGGGTGTATGCCAAAGTCCGTACGCAAGTTTTTGCACACAGCTAACTTGCCCTTACCAAGATGGCCGCGTTCCAGATAGTACAAATGTCAAACCTGAGACACGCGTTTTCAAAGCTTGGATAGTGCTAGTGAAGCGAGGGATCAGGAATAGTGTCAGCCACCCGCATGCTGACACCTTAATTACGATTCTAACCCAAGGTCCGCCATCATGGTTAGGTCAAAAAAGGTTCGTGGGAAAGCCCGCTAACGGAATTTAGCGTATCCTCTAATAGGGCATATCCGTATACATAGCAAAGTATATACACCTATACATTCGGCTAAGTAATCCCCGTCACATCTAATATTTTTTAAAATTTTATTTAAACATACTAGCGTCCTGCAGTGGACATAAATATAGGCTGATGATGATGATCAGCCATTTACAGGGCCAATGTAGGAGTGAGTACAATAACGCATTACAATTATACACAATAATAAACACAGCAGTGCATACGATCAGGTATACACAAACAACATTAAAAACAGAAATTCATGAAACTTGGTGCATCAGCTTGTGGCACTTCGTACAGTACTATGAGATAACAAAAACTCAAATCGTGTGCACCACTAAGAAGAGGATTGTTGAAGGTGGGTCCGGAACTGCTCGCAATCAGTCGCGCTTACCACTCTCTCTGGCAGTTTATTCCATACTCTTGCAGTGTGCAAAAAGAAAGAACATTTAAAACAATTCTTAGAAAATCAACCCACTTTCACGTACTTTGAATGTTTGTTCCTTGTTGCCCGCGACGTTGTCTCGGTTATGTAGGAGTTCCTTTTTTAGTTATTTGTAGCCATTCCCAATTTAACCGCAACTCTAAACGCAAGAGCGCGGCTACTACTCGGCACGGCCCGGCAGGAGACGGTATAGAGCGAGGACACCGACTAAGAGGCGTGAAGCCCTGGCAGAAATGTGGTCAACCAAATATAAACGGCCTAGGCTCCGACGTTACCAGGCGTGACTTAAGAAAAACAAGACAGTTTTGGTTCAACCTCCTGGTCGCGCAGCAATTCCGTCGGGCGCGTAAATTGCCGGAAAGAAGGTTTCAGTTAGCGCTAAACCAGTCGCCTGGCGCGATGATATGTCAGTGAAAAGCAAGTTTCTGTTTTTTTTTTTGTTTTTTTTTTTTTGTAGTACAGAATTAAGCGAGCGTACGCTTTTTACTCTCTGCCCGAGTGTTTTTAGCACATATCCTAAAATTCATTTACACGCTCTTCGCGACATAAAACTATATTGCCCTGGAAATTTCTTCACGAAATTTCCTCTTACAGTCCAGTGGCGTGGCCGTCGGGAACTCAATTTGCTAATTCCATCGCTCACGCTCGTTGACAATAAATGTTTGAATGAACTTCACAACAAAATCGTGAATAAATGCGACGTGCGTTATTGTGTTCTTATGTGTTGCATATATACCCTCATGTTTACATATAGGCATTGCAGAGTGGGATGCCTGACGAAAAATACAAACATTAAAAATGAAAGCCGATATAAGCATACAATATTAGCCAAACGCCACACAAACGATCTTTGGGCGGTTGGTAAATTCTGAACGGTGGGGGCAGGTGATTTCACTTTTTCCCTACGCGTGGTAAAGCAGGACGGCAAAGAGAGTGTAGCTCTCCATACCGCAATGCCAACTTTACAAGGAGGGCTTCATTATCATCATCATCATCATCAGCCTATATTTATGTCTACTGTAGAACGAAGGCCTGCAGTGGTGCGCGTTTTTGGTCTTTGTTACCTCATAGCACTGTACCACGGGCCCGAAGCTGATGCACCAAGTGTCATGAATTGTTGCTCTTAATATAGTTTGTCTATACCTGATCATACGCACTGCTGTGTGTTTATATACGTGTGTTTGCCATACTGTGCGTGCCATACGTGTGTTTATTGTTGTACAGCTAGTTATTGTACTCACTCCTATCTTGGCCCTGTAAAGGGGTGATTGTACGTTCAAATAAATTTTAAAAAATATTAGATGTAACGGGGATTACTTAGCAGTATGTAGGTGTGTGTACGTTGACATGTATGCGCATACACCATATTAGGGGATACGCTAAATTCCGTAATCGGCCTTTATGACACCTTGTCTGACCTAACCACGATGGCGGACCTGGGTTTAGAATAGTAATTAGGGTGTCAACACGCGGAGTGCTGACACTATTCCTGCTCCCTTTCCTCCCTCGCGCCATCCAAGCTTTGAATACGCCTGTCTTAGGTTTTACAGTGCTACTAGCTGGAACGCGGCCATCTTGGTTCGGGCAAGTTAGCGGTGTGGAAAAGTGCTTCTCGGAGGCGCGGATGTTAATAAATTTTATGAAAACGTCTTGCAGAAACGAGCACATGGCGTAATGTTCGTAGCAAAGCTGACGTCAGTGGCGGCGATTAATCACACGGCGCTTAAGAAAGTAGCACAGATTATTTCCGTTCGATATGTTTTTTTTTTTTCTTCTTACCTTTGTTGGACCAGGCGGTGTATCAAGAAATGGTTTGAATTTCAACACAGTAACGCTCCAAAGTAAAGTATTCTTAAACACATTCGTAAGAGTAACATTTATAAAGGTGAAGATTTCATCATTGAAATGCAACAGCCACGATCTTAAATAATGCCAGCAGCCACGCTGGCCTCGATTTCTCAGTTTAGACATCAGCAAGAACCAACATGCCACGACTTCCTGCACAGCTGCTTTTGGCCAGTAAGACAGGCACATTTGTTGACATCACAGAAGATAGAGCAAAGCTGCTACCTTTAGCGGACACTATAGAGAAGAGCCATTAAGTTAAGCTTGGTTGTAAAATTGCGCTTTATAGTATAGCGAAAAAAGAAATGCCACACTTGCCGCGAGAGACGCCTCGGTAACAGCGGCTAGGCTTGGTAAGCCAGTCAAAAAAGCGAAAACATGCGTGGATCTCCGACAGATTATATATATATATATATATATATATATATATATATATATATATCCTATCAGCTCAACGTGACGTCACAACGTTTGACAACGTCGCTTCCCAAACTTTTTTGCCGACAGAAAACAATTGGATTCGATCCTTTGCAAAGTCACCAAACGAAGACGCAACAACGTAGGTTTTGACCGCTTTTTCGCGTACAGAACCCCCCCCCCCCCCCCCTTAAGTATGAAAAAAAAAAAGTATATACGTGACGTCAAACTCGCGTACCGACGCTGCGTTTAGGGCACGAATTCTATAAAACGACCAAGCTTATGCTTCCTTATGTCCGCTGGTAACCAACATTTTTAGAAAATCGAAGGGAAACAGAATTCTCAAAGAATACCAGTGTAAGGAATCTAGTGCTCTTCTTTAGGCGTCCCTATATTCTACAAAAAAAAAAAAATTGCATCTTTAGTGAGGATACCGCGATAATGTTCAGCTTGTTTTTGGGCTCTAGTATGTTCATATACTTAACCGTAGCGTTATCACGAAATGGACACGAGGAATGTGGCAGGGCGAACGCGACACGGATAAATATGCAACAGGACCGATGATATAGTATCTCCTCTTAACGCTACAGTTATCGCTTCAAATGTAACAGAATTCCTTTGACACTAAAGCACTGTCCACCAACGCAGCGTAAAGCACCGGATTCTTCGTCTGGTTACTTCCAATCAGTTGGCTTCCTCTCAAAACTTTAGCTGTTATTCCGAACATGTACACCGTATTAAAAAAAAAAAAAAAAACCTGCAGTGAAGTCAAGAATACTTATATATTCGGACAAGTAGGATTCAAAAGCGAAATTAAGTTTTGGAGTGGCTTCTTTGCAGAGTAGCAATGCTTAACGAGTCTTAATAACTCTAGTGGCGGCATGTAGGCGAATTCGTTTCTACGCCGGCAGTGTACTCTACTTTTGAATAAAGAGCTCTATTTCTCTCTTTTCCGTGTCTGTAGCGACGATTTACATGGGCAGCAAACACCTCAGCGCACACCACACACGCTATAATACACGCTGCCCGTATCTAGTCAGAAAACAGTAAAGGTGAGCCTGAACGCAGCGGCTGCGGACAGGCATTGAACGCAACGTCCCCCCCCCCCCCCCCCCCCCCCCGACAGCAGTCCCCGTATACGCTGCCCACAACTGTGTACGCGTACTGGATTCCGCATCGCGCCGGCATCGAAGGAGTTTTAAACGTTTCGTCTTCTGAAGGGTTCGCGAGAGTGCGAACAAGGGGCCAGCACAGCGCGCTGCGATAATTTACCGCAGGCAATGCAGCGAGCGACGAGCTAGCAACGCGTAATTATATGCGCGTGTGCATATTACGCAGAAGGGTACGTTGCAGAGACGGATACCTCAGCTGCATCCTGCAGCTCTGTTCAGCTCTGTTCCCCCCCCCTCCCCCCCCTTTTTTTTTTTTTCTCTAAAATCGCCAACCTACGCGTAACTGCCTCCTCGCGAGCTGGTCCATTCTGCTGGACGAAATTAAAGTTGCAGGAAGGAACGCGTATTCAACGCCGCTCGAGAGTCAATTTTCTTGTTTTTCATTTTTTCCCCCCTGTTTTACGACACACGTGTCGGCCTAGGCAGCGCAACTTAAGCGCGATTCGAGCTGACAGACAGCCCGAAAACTTTCTTCCAAGAAAAAACTTGCGAATTAAAGCACAACCTCTGAAGCCAGAGCTTGTGCAAAGTTCGAACTATAGGTTTTAGTCTGACCTGGAATAAAGTGCTCTCTCTCTCTCTCTCTCGGACGCCGCACTCAAGATGTTCGCAGTCACCCTCCTCACATTCGCCATGTAGGGCGACTCTGCCTCCGAAAACAACAAGAAAAATTACGCACATCCAATTAACACACATGCTGCAACCTGCGTGAAGCGATGCTTTCGCGAAGCGGTTAACTATAAACAGCATACAACTAACTGCGATGCGCCCAACTTTTATTAACACGAAAGTGTTTTATTCCGGGGTCCACCAAGACTTCACTGACGTATTTCCGTCACGGAAATACGTCATAGAACATAATACAAAGAAAGAAACCAGAAGAAAAAGTTCCACAAACATGCAAAATTTGGGAATCGAACCCACGACCTCTCGGTCCGCGACGATAGATCGCCGAGCGTTTAACCCATTGCGCCACAAACGCATTCGCAGAGAGCTACACAGACGCGCCTTATATATCTAACACTCCTCCGTGTACCCGCGCTCTTGCTCGGGGCGGTGCCGCCGCCTATGAGCAGAAAAGAGAAGTACTGCATTATGACACTAAAGCCCGGGATACATGGAGCGAACTTTCTCGACGAACTTCACGCGTCAAGTAACGACGCGGCGACACGACGCAGGATGTTTGCTGTGTTGCAATACATGCGGCGAACGCCGCCGCGCGTTGGCCGCCGTGTTGGCGGCGGTCCCGGCCGCCCGCTTCGAACTGAATTTGGCGTTGTCCTTGTAGAATTCACTTAGTTGGAAGCAAATGACTGCGTAAACGGCTTTCGCTTAGTCTCAGGCCGCTTCGACGACAGAGTATTATGGATAACCTTGAGTAGTTTTCGAGATCGCTTCTCGTTTCGAACGCGTCTAAGCCTAGCGAAAGATGATGATGATGATGATGATTATTTATTGGCATCCCCTTTGAAACGGGGCGGCGACAAATAGTCACCTAGCCTGCTTGATTTAATCAGGTATACTATACATGTTCTTTATCTTGCATTTTTGTATACCTATCATTATTTTTCTTTTTCAAAAATTTACCTTGTACCGCTGCCTATGATTTTAAGAGATCAGGTCGCATCCATCTTTTCCCTACTTTTTTTCCACCAGTACTCTAATCGTCTCTTGCTGATCTCTACGGCTGATCTGTTTATGTTTCCTTCCACTTTAAACCCAAGCGCTTCTGGGAGTTGCACGTTACCTACGGTTCTCGCTGGGTGGATCCCGTCGCATTCCATTAGGATGTGCTGAGTGGTCTCTGGATATTTACTGCAGCATACACATGTCTCATCTAATTCCGAATATTTATTCCGATATGTTTTCGTCCTTAGGCAACCGGCTCGAGCCTCAAATAGCAAGGCACTGCCCTTTGTGTTATCGTACAGAGTTTCCCTTCTAATTTCTTTCTTCTCATTCTTGTAAATCTCCATTGTCCTTTTCGTTTCCATTCTTTGCATCCAATTCACGGTCTCTATTTCTCTCACTTTCTTTCTGATGACCCCTGGTTGTCTATTTACAGTTTCGATTATCCTGTACTTGGTTGCCAACTTCCTTGACCTCTTCCTCCATTCTGTGTCCACGCTTTTCATGTAGAGATACTTGTGCACTTTAGCTGCCCATTTATTTTCATCCATGTTCCTGAGCCTATCTTCAAAACTAATTTTGCTTTGTGCTTCTCTGACTTCAAAAGAGGCCCAACCCATGTCTCCATGCACTGCCTCATTTGTCGTATTACCGTGTGCTCCCAAAGCCAACCGGCCTACTGATCTTTGGTTAACTTCCAAACCCGCCAATATATCCGATTTTAAGCATATAATGGCATTTGCGAATGTTAGCGCTGGCACCATAACTCCTTTCCAGATTCCACGCACCACCTCATACTTATTGTGGCCCCACAGTGCTCTGTGTTTCATTAATGCTGCATTCCGCTTCCCCTTTATTTTCAGATTATCTTGGTGGTTGATTGAGTAATTCTTTCCTTCGTTTATGTGTACGCCGAGGTACTTAGAGGTACCGTAAAGAAATATCCGATGCCAACGCCATCTATCGGGGAAGTCGGGAGATAGGCATGACGACAGCATGTGGCCTCTGAGATCAGAAGATTTCTGTTGAAGGTTGTTGTAGAGAGCTTGCACTGCTTGTCTGTTTCCTCGCAGATCAGCGGATATGGGATGTACAAATACAACGCGATTCCTGAGAGATCATACTAGGAACTACTCAATCGGTGCAGAGACATGCAGACACGGCAACACCAACGCGATTGCAGACGACGCGAAAAGGCGCGCGCGCGCGAAACACCAGCATGCATTGCGACCGGAACTAGTGCCTCCTGATTGGCTGTCGTCCACCGCTGCGCGCTAGACGCTTCCGGCGGCGGCGTTCGCCCGACGAAAATGTTTGGACAGGCAGATCGGCTGCGGACGGCAAATTTCTTGACGCCGGCCGTCGGACGTTCACCGCCCGACGAAGTTCTTCGCTCGGACGCCGGTTATTCGCTCCATGTATTCCGGCCTTAACGCGCACCGACAGTGAACGCTTCGGTGGTCTCAGTACTACGACGCCTCGATGCCAGCATTCGAAGGGACGCTGGCATCAAGAAGCACTACCAACGCCACCTAGGTGGCGTTCACCGTACTCAGCACAGCGGAGCGTGGCCTCCGCAATTAGCTCTGAAAATGTTTCTGAAGTTGATCGCGGAGGCTGCAATTACGACGCGCTGTACGCGCTGATTTGACTCGGTGACGATTCAGTTACGTGCTTTGTCTTGCGCGTTGTATTAGTGTGTCAGTTACGTGCTTCGTCTTTCGCGTTGTGCTAGCGTGTGCAGCGTAGTGCAGCTTCCATATGCACGACGGTTGCTCATGGTCATCGACGTTGGTAGTCGTGATGGAGGAGACGTGCCACCAGGCGTCAGCGTGGGTGCATCAACGCCTAAGGGCGCTTTAGCCACAAAACACCAATAGACATTATATATTAATGTGCAATAAACATTACACTACTTCTGTGAAGACACGTTTCACTTTCGTGTTCTATACCGATTCCTATATAAGAGGGATCAACCACATTTTTTTATTGTCGTCCCACTTAAACGTGTAATCTCGAACGACGTTTAGGTCCATAAGTGCGCCGCGGTCTAAGCACTACACCATTCATGCAAGCCACGCCGATATGTAAACAGCACCTTCACGCGAACGCAAAACCGTAAGACGTAGATGTCGGGATGTCAAAGGGACAGAGGCGACGTTCGATATTTGTACAAGTAGGAACAGTGATGAAAGGTGCACGATTATGCGTGATGTCATGGGTTTTATACGTGGATTATGATCAGTGGATGATTTATTCATATCGAAATACAGATTCAAATCGCATACAAATCGTATACAGATACAAGAATCGAAATACAGATTCAAATAATCAACAAAAATTTATTACTTCTTAATTACTTTACGGTGCATATACTGTAATTTACGTATAGTAGCCGCTGAGTTTACAAGGCTTATCCACTCGGAACGAATTATAATGATCGCACGGTTTTCGAGATACGCACCACTAAACTTGCGGCCAATGCACTATCGCTCCACTTAATTTTTCAACAAACCGACATTTTATACATTGAAGCACAAAAGTAACAGGAACGCTAATGTATTTCCTCGATCACTTTGGGACTTAGAAATACGTTCCAAGCGGATGTCCGATTATCCAATCGGGCACGTCAAAGGGATCCAATTATCCTGTCGCATGCACGTTATTTCGTAACCGGATCGACTGGGCATCTTACTTCCGACTATAGGATATCGTTCGCTCCAATCTTCCAATCTCTTAACGTTAATTAAGGCAGCAATCACGCGTATCGCGGAGGACAGACCTCGACTTCTTAACATATATCCCCCCCTAAGCTACAGCGCCGTACAGTAAATTTAGCCGCACAATCTAGGAGTGCCTAACGTTACGGCAGCAGATAGTAACAAAATAATAGCTGCGCCGTTTGCCCACACACCACTCATGGCGCTTGGCACGCAGCCTGCAGAACCCCGTTACGACACAGCAGCTAGCGCTTAATGGATCTCGTCGAGATGGACTATAGAAAAAAGCGGTTTTACCTCCCTACACGCATTCACAAGCGGCTGTGCTTCACGCCAAGTTCTTAGTCCAATCCGTCGGGAAGGAGCTCGCCGACCCCACAGTCGATGCAGCGCGCTCTAATGACTCTCCTCGGCGATTACCGCTAAGAGGAGCCCCGCTTGAGAAACCACCCTTCTGTGCGGGCGTGCTGAAAGAGTTTCGATTACGAAATCACGTCTCGTCGATCATTGAAGAAGAGTTACTGGAGTTCGGGCGCCCGGCTTGAGCCGAGAGGCGTCGGTGCTCTCCACGTGGACCTCAAAGGGAAGCTCTTTATACTTTTCGAAGCGATATCAGGATGCCTTAGAACGCGCACTTATATAAAGCGAGGTACAATAAAGAAGAAGCCTGCTCTTGCTGCGGTAAAGCTAGGGAAACGATGGAACATGTTCTATTAGAATGCGAAGATATCTGCCCAGCGGTCGATTTAGGCACCTCTGGCCTACTTGAAGGCTTTGAAAGGGTTCAGCGGAGCAGGAGGAAAGTAAGCATGTCCGCAATAGAGATTAGTAAGAGGCGATTGGAAGATTGGTGGAAATAGGAAACGAAAAACCCCCAACGTACAAAAACAAAGTTTCCAGTAGGGGTCAGAAAGTTTGGTGATATAAATTTTTCGTGTCTTTCTATTTCTTTTTTTTTTTTTGGTACCCGAACCGTATTACCGTTACCGTGCCGGCCAGCAGATTAACTAATCAATGCACAACGTGGATTAACTAGTGGGTCGACAGCTTCAACACAGACTACCTTTTGGCTTGCATGCTATAGTCTATATGCCGCTCTGGTCACCTGTGAGCCTTCGAGCATGTTATTCCGTGCACGCAGCGCATCCTTATAGCAGAGACGTCCCGGAGTGTATAGTCCAGCGCGCGTAAGCATCGCGCAGATGACCAGCACGACAGCGCTATACCGGTTAGCGTTAGGGTTATGTTTTATGCCGTTATTCACAGACGATGTGTGGATTAGAATTTCTTTCTCGGCTTCCCCGAGTGCTGCAATGCTGCGCTTTTATTATCGTTTCTTATTATTATTACTATTACCTTTGTTTGTGGAGATATTGCAGCCTGTATGGACGGCGCCGGCTACTACTCTTAATAGACGTCGACCAGACGATGAAAAAGATTCCAGTGGAAAATAAAGAAAACAGTACAGCCTTCCCTCGAAGAAGCCGCTCTACAACAAGGCTCCTACACTGTAAACGGAAATAACTCTCAGGTGGGAGTATAATGCTTGTCCTCTCGCGACCCCCCGGTTGGGAGTTTATTATGCTCCGAATGATCGGAGTATAATTTTTACTCCGTGCGGGCGGAATTTTCGCGTGGTGCCTTCGGAGTTTTTTTTTTCTGTCATTTTTATTTTTTACTTCGAGCTGGACGGAGCTTTTTCGAGGTGCACCGGGAGTATAAAAAAAAGACACGTCAACTTGCGTGGAGAATTTTTATGTAGAAGCTTCGGGTCAAATTCCGAAATATACGCACAAGAATAAGCCAAATTCTGCGAAACAAGTGAACGAGACCAGACAGACCAAGCAATACATAAACACACACATTTGAGAAAAACCCGATGAAGAACTGTGAAAGACATCCAACGGACACTCGACACACAACATGAAGCAACCCTGCCAGTATATATAGCCACGATAATGTGGGCCTCGAAACGGCCTAGCGAGCAGCTGTAGTGTTTTCAGAATTACGACTCACAGGCTCGCACATATGAGATCGGCCTCTCTGAAAGCAACATGAAACCTAAATACACACGGAACTATTAACTTAGAATATTGAAAAAACAACGTTCATGGCATAATTTTTCAAAATTAGAATGCCATTCCGTGAGCGCTGAAGCGACTTCGCACACTGCCGGCGTCCGCGGCCAAAAAGTAGTGCGTTAGTTACAGTACGCAAGAAAAATGTATGTGCGCGTGCTTCATGACAAAATTAGCTTCGCGCGAAAGAATTATGGCGGGACAACAATTTATTACATGTGAGCATGACCCGTAGTAGCCTACGTAACACCGAAAATTGCGTAGTCATACATTTTTTGAACCGCGCTACTTGCTCCGCGTCCAAGCAATGTCTCTCGGCTGTGAAACGGAGCCATATCGCGGATCTGGCAAACGAATCCTCACGCTCGGAGCCAGCAGGTATGCTCCTAAATCAGTATGTTGGATGGAGCATAATAATGCAATATCCGAAGCAACGACGTGATCAAAACAGAACTGCGCGATAACAATTCAATTCACATCGCTCAGTAAGAAGCTTTATTCACAGTACGTACTTACGTCCTACCGTATTTCTTGGGCGAGGATATCCGTAGACAGATCCATAAAAGAGTTGCTTGCACCACGGTCTAACTTACTGGCAGCACAGCACCGTGACGAAGTCGGAATATGGCATTCATGTGCGGCTATCACGGACGTTGTCACTCGAACAGTGGCTGCTGTTGCCATTGCTACGCGGCACTTTACACCGGACGTTGTCAGAATATACTCAAAAGGACATAAAAGTGGTATTTAACACACTGAGGGACACAAGTCAAGGTCACGCAACACGGAAGCACAGCCAGAAACCCGAGCCGACATCACGAGTCAACCGGCAGCTTCGTGATCACAACTAAGCCTTTTTCCGCACTTAAAATCGTTGCTCTTGCATTCATCGTTGTCAGCAGAGTGATCACAGGTAACGCACATGAAGATGAGATACAGTGAGCTTCAGGCACGCCTATAACTCTTTCTGGAAGGAAGTATAGGAAAGAAAATCGGCGAAACGCTGGCACGGAACGACACTTCACAGATGTAAACAAACCGTCAGCCATGAGCACCGCCGACTCCGCCGAACGCGGCCGGTCGCTGGCGCGGCGCACAGCCTTATGGGAAGCACCACGTGACCAACCTGTTCCGGCGGGGGAGTTTTTTAAAACTCCCTGTGCGGAGTTCCCGGGGAGAACAAAATTTTGAAGGCGGAATAAAATCGCGTCATGTCCGCCCTTATCCTCCCACAGGTTGTGAGCGGAGTGAAACGAGGGAATGCCGTTGTATTCCTCCCATACATCGGAATAAATATTCAAGAATGGGAGTATATCGGGCACATCACCTTGTTAAAATTCCCATGCGGGGGTATTTTCGTTTACAGTGCACTGTAAACGGAAATAACTCTCAGGTGGGAGTATAATGCTTGTCCTCTAGCGACCCCCCGGTTGGTAGTTTATTATGCTCCGAATGATCGGAGTATAAGTTTTACTCCGTGCGGGCGGAATTTTTGCGGGGTGCCTTCGGAGTTTTTTTTTTTCTGTCATTTTTATTTTTTACTTCGAGCTGGACGGAGTTTTTTCGAGCTGCACCGGGAGTATAAAAAAAAGACACGTCAATTTGCGTGGAGAATTTTTATGTAGAGGCTTCGGGTCAAATTCCGAAATATACGCACAAGAATAAGCCAAATTCTGCGAAACAAGTGAACGAGACCAGACAGACCAAGCAATACATAAACACAAACATTTGAGAAACACCCGATGAAGAGCTATGAAAGACATCCAACGCACACTCGGCACACAACAAGAAGCAACCCTGCCAGTATATATAGCCACGATAATGTGGGCCTCGAAACGGCCTAGCGAGCAGCTGTAGTGTTTTCAGAATTACGACTCACAGGCTCGCACATATGAGATCTGCCTCTCTGAAAGTAACATGAAACCTAAATCCACACGGAACTATTAACTTAGAATATTGAAAAAACAACGTTCATTGCATAATTTTTCAAAATTAGAATGCCATTCCGTGAGCGCTAAAGCGACTTCGCACACTGCCGGCGTCCGCGGCCAGAAAGTAGTGCGTTAGTTACAGTACGCAAGAAAAATGTACGTGCGCGTGCTTCATGACAAAATTAGCTTCGTGCGAAAGAATTGTGGCGGGACAACAATTTATTACATGTGAGCATGACCCGTAGCAACCTACGTAACACCGAAAATTGCGTAGTCATACATTTTTTTTTACCGCACTACTTGCTCCGCGTCCAAGCAATGTCTCTCGGCTGTGAAACGGAGCCGTATCGCTGATCTGGCAAACGAATCCTCACGCTCGGAGCCAGCAGGTATGCTCCTAAATCAGTATGTTGGATGGAGCATGATATTAATGCAATATCCGAAGCAACGACGTGATCAAAACAGAACTGCGCGATAACAATTCAATTCACATCGCTCAGTAAGAAGCTTTATTCACAGTACGTACTTACGTCCTACCGTATTTCTTGGGCGAGGATATCCGTACACAGATTCATAAAAGAGTTGCTTGCACCACGGTCTAACTTACTGGCAGCACAGCACCGTGACGAAGTCGGAATATGGCATTCATGTGCGGCTATCACGGACGTACGTTGTCGCTCGAACAGTGGCTGCTGTTGCCATTGCTACGCAGCACTTTACACCGGACGTTGTCAGAATATACTCAAAAGGACATAAAAGTGGTATTGAACACACTCAGGAACACAAGTCAAGGTCACGCAACACGGAAGCACAGCCAGAAACCCGAGCCGACATCACGAGTCAACCGGCAGCTTCGTGGTCACAACTAAGCCTTTTTCCGCACTTGAAATCGTTGCTCTTGCATTCATCGTTGTCAGCAGAGTGATCACAGCTAACGCACATGAAGATGAGATACAGTGAGCTTCAGGCACGCCTATAACACTTTCTGTAAGGAAGTATAGGAAATAAAATAGGCGAAACGCTGGCACGGAACGACACTTCACAGATGTAAACAAACCGTCAGCCATGAGCACCGCCGACTACGCCGAACGCGGCCGGTCGCTGGCGCGGCGCACAGCCTTATGGGAAGCACCACGTGACCAACCTGTTCCGGCGGGGGAGTTTTTTAAAACTCCCTGTGCGGAGTTCCCGGGGAGAACAAAATTTTGAAGGCGGAATAAAATCACGTCATGTCCGCCCTTATCCTCCCACAGGTTGTGAGCGGAGTGAAACGAGGGAATGCCGTTGTATTCCTCCCATACATCGGAATAAATAGTCAAGGATGGGAGTATATAGGGCACATCACCTTGTTAAAATTCCCATGTGGGGGTATTTTCGTTTACAGTGTATACTGCGCAAGAATTTCACGAATTTCTCCGCTGAATGACGACAACGGGAGGCACCGCAACAAAAGTGCAGCCTGGTACATGCTGCAGGCCTCAAACAATCGGTCACAAAGCACACGAGACGAGACTATAATGTTCACGGCTTACAGATTAGCTGTTATAATGCCATCACTAAGAGCAAATGGTATAGGCGAAATGTGTGGCGTTTGTTTCAACTAATAATTCAAAACAAGGCCTGTGACAGACAGCTCCTTACTGCTTCTCTACGTCGAGAACTCCATAAGGTGAACATAACTTGCACGTGAAAATGGCTTCTTTTAAAATGTAATTAACAAAGTTCGACTGACTTCCTTTTCAAATTTTCACATTACTGTGGACTAACGGCAACATTTAACCATGTGTTGTGGGAGTGTGAAGCCATCGGCTCCGCCTTCAGCGAGGATAGGTGGGCTGCGCTTTTGGGCAGCCCCGAACTCAACGACCAAACCCTGGCCGTCCAGAGCGCCCGCGATCGGGCCGTAAAACGCGGCTTGCCGGTCCCTACGTGGGACTAGCCGGGTGGCGCGGGGTGTCCCCTGCGTCTTCTCTGGACCTCAATAAAGTTATTTCACTCATTCACTGTACACATCCGAATAACCCAAAAGAAATACTAGTTTAGTACATGACTTTAAGCATGTTGATTTATTATTATTCTAATTCAAGCAAATGCTTCTGGCAAGGTGAAGAAAGAACACTAGCAGAAGAATGAAGCGGACAAGGTCATCAAACCCATACACACACACAAAAAAAGAACGAAAACAAACATGATGTTACGTTTCGTTGACAATAAATGCTTAAGTCAGCAAAAATTTCTGAAAAGGAATGCAATATAAGCAACCGAAGCTCCCAAAACGTTACACACTTAAGAATGTTAGACAAGAAACACGAGTTTGTGAGAAAGGCTGCAAGATTTCATCTGCGAATATGCATTCCAGTATTTCACTGTCCTTTTGAAGAAAAAATCGCAAGGCCTCTCCTGTCGAGAAAATGGGGGTAAGCGAAGGTTGTGTGTGTACCTGACCTATTATCGCGAGAGCGTTAAGGGCCCCGCGTCGCAAAACATCCGGCGTCGGTCTCGGCGTTGGCGTCCACGGCCGAGAAAAATC
Organism: Dermacentor silvarum; assembly: GCF_013339745.2. Lineage (NCBI taxonomy): Eukaryota > Metazoa > Arthropoda > Arachnida > Ixodida > Ixodidae > Dermacentor > Dermacentor silvarum. Next base: position 115,193,597 of record NC_051158.1, read on the forward strand.
ATCCCCAATCCCGCAAGCCCTTAGAATATATGTAGGTATATGTATATGCCACGCCTTGCTATATGACGTGCGGTATATGCCGGTTATATTGCCATACCATTCTATCACTAATGCTGCTGATACCTTGTCTTACATTCTTGACAAAGCCATTCCTCCGAATTTTGAAAATGGCAATCCACAAACAAATGCCACGAAACAAAACACCCACAATACGTGACTGATGTTAAATCTTCTCAGACTGAAATATTAAAAAGTGCGAAACAATAACGGAACCCTGAAAATGATGTAATTTTTGGCGCGGGCATCTCCGGGATCGGCCCGCCCAAGAGGCCGCGCTTCTACCAGAAAGCTCGCATTCGTGCATAGCGTTCGGCGCCAGTGTTTCCCGGTAACCATTAAGGGTGCATAAGATGCAGTTGTCGGGAAGCGTGAGAATCAGTCAGGGATCTTTGAATGCAATCGCGTTTTTTTTTCCCCTTTCCTACTATACCCTTCCTTCCCTTTCGTACTACTTGTGATTCCCTTTCCTTCTACTTTTCATTCCCTTTCGTGGAACTTTTCCTTCCGATACGTTGTACCAGTCTCCGCTCGTCGCTGTTGTCGCTTGCATTCGATGTCTCGAGTTTTCTCGGCGGCGTGGTTGGCAGCATTCGCCCGCCCACTGCCGCTTGCGATTCTTCGAAATTAAATTGCTTCACAATTAAATCTGTCCGTCACGTAAGACAATGAATGGATCATACCCTCTTAAGCAATGGCTCAAATACCCCCGTAAACGCGGCCTCCCCATTACGACGACAGAAGAGAAGTCAAATTCTACGCTGGGATGATGTGCGGCAACGGAGCCAGCTGTGCAAGAAGACGACGACGAACGCGGGAGCAATGGCACGAGCGCGTGCCGGGCACGAGCGCAACCCGAGGGGCGCCAACCATCCAGCTGCGCAAGAAGACGACGCTCACGCCAAGGCTGACGATAGTTTTCCGCGTACACCGACCCCAACACAAGTGAGCCAATGAAGCTTCGTTTAAAACAACTAGGTTCCTTCAAGTTAATGCGCGTGCGAAAAGCGATTATCTTCAGATTGTATCGCTATCGTTACCACGCCAGAGCCATCGTTAGGTTCTGACTAATCAATCCCCGTGCATTTGGCAGAAACCCCTACACTGGCACAAATGTCGAGACACCCGTCCCCGAAATGCGACATACGAAATGTACCGGCGTTAAAGAAAACAGTTTCTCAAAAGCCTTCCACGCATATAGTGCGAAGCAGAAGTAAGCGGAACATCGATGTACGAATTTCGCAATCAATGACATCTTGAAGCAGGGGCTATAATCCCAGCATTGGTGTGAGGAGTGACAACCCCCCGTTTCTAAGTTTCAAAGTTTCAAATAACCAAAGGACGTTTAAGCTCCACTTTATCTAAATGGCACACGACAGAGTTACGTTGTTACGTTATTGAAAATACCATAGGACAGTAGAATTTACCGGAAGAATGAGACTAATGCGTTTCCCACTACAAGTTCGCAATTAAAAATGAGCTTCAAAACGATTAGTATAAGAATTGACAAGGTCGTTCGAAGCCACGTCATGTACATCAAAGCATTGACGCGTGTTTGCGATGTTTCTGTGAAGATAAAGCTCAATACTGACTGGGACGATCCACTGGCGCCTTTACAATACAGTGCAATCCGCGTTAAACTGTCAACCAGTCGCGAGTAGACGTCATCAAAAATAAATGACGTGAAGGGAACAGCGTAAAAGCTGGCGGAAACAATGCTAGAAGGAGGCGTCGCCAATACTCTTTCGTTATATTGCGGTTTGTTTGCTTATCCCATTTCTGCACAAGGCGAGAGTGACAGTTTCGGTGTCCCAGGGGCTCACCTTTACCAATCCTTGCCTAATTTGATATTCCTATTTAGTGCCCCTTAGCGGAACACTAAAGAGAGGAAAAAAATTACTTGCAGTGTATTCGCAAACTACCCTTTTACAATACCAAAAAAGGCCAATCTTACCGTGAGAGGGGCCATGCATGGTGAGCGAGAAAAGCCGCTAAAACGAGATTGGTCGCGACGCTGCTTTGAAGCTCCCCCGCCAGCACGCCGTGGCGTCATCGATTTGACGGCGTCCGCTATCAATACTATTTAACTGTTTTTATCGATAAAGTTGACTGCATGGTATTTTAAATGAACCAAGGACAGGCATTAGGAAGTTTCGAGAACCTCTTACCTCACACTGACGTACGACGCTGTGGTTTGGGCGTGAAAAAAAAAAAGAAAATCATGGACGTTTTTGCTTTCATTTTCTCTTATAGTAATCAAACTATTACCGCGGAATTAGAAAAAAATGGAGATTTCGGAGAATACTTTGTCATTAATTAAGGTTTGTGTTGGGGATATAGCTATAATAGCATTACCGGGATACAGCGCTTCAGAAGTATGTTAGACACACAAGTGTAACGCGAACATGAACGAGGAAGCGCTTACTAGTTCGTGTTCCTCTAGCGTGTCTGTGTAGTACACCCCTGCCTCAGAATTGCATGCCGATAATACTTTATCAGTGTCTCTTTAGTGTCCCTTTAAACAAGAAAGATTTGGAGGATGCTTATAAGCTTCGATTTTAAAAGTGGAACGCTATAGTATTCAAAGATCCCTGACTGCTTGTCACGCTTCCCGACAACTGCAGCTTTCTTTTTCTTCATTTTCTCCACCTTCGCCTCCGGGGAAGGGGGGGGGGGAGGGGTACACTGTATTAAAAAAGTCACTAGCCCTTTCACTGTCGAGAAAATGGGGGTAAGCGAAGCTTGTGACAAGACGACACTGTCGCAGGCATTCCGCTTCGCTCCGCGTCGGCGGCTCTTCGCTGACGTTTCGCCTGGGCGTCGGAAGCCCTCACGCTAGAATCGGCGCGTCGACGACGAGCCCTTTCCCGAGCGAGTTCGCGGCGCCATTGCTCAAACGCAGCCTGCTCCTCGGCGGAACGCACCACGCGCGGCCTTCCCATCCGGATGCCGAAACTGATCTGAGGTGAAGGAAGCCCGGCGGCGCGCGCGCCAACCCCCTTCCCTTCCCCGCGACACACCAAACGACCCTGATTGGTCGCGCACGTCACGTGATCCGGCACCTGCTTGCTTTCCCTCCTTTCGTGAACCTGCTCATACCCGCATATCCAATGCGGGTATGCGCCAGCCGTGATTTTATTGTTAATCGTGAGGTGACTGAGGAGCATGTGATGTTATTGATGTCATGACCTATCAGTCATGTTATACCAAGTGAACGAGACGAGAGTTTTCGACAGGTTTTCGATAGGGTTTTACTGTGACACCACCACCGACACTTGTGAGGCAATACAAGCTTCGCGAAATGGCAGTGGGAATGGGGGAGCCAGGTTAGACGGGGGAGGGGGGGGGGGCTAGGTTGGGACCCAAGGGGCCGCAACGGTATACCAGACCAGTCAGCCAGGCCGCGGAGGCGAGCGCCATCTGGATGGTGGCGTTGCAAGTAACCGAGCGGGGCGTGCCGCACTATGAAGGGTAGAAACGCTGGAAAAGGGGTTCGTGCTTGAGTCTCCGCGTAACAGAATTATGTCTTCTCGTACATTCAAATTACAATCCGACGCTACCGCGTCTGTACGCCGTGTTTTAGGTCGCACGTGACGATTTTTCTGACGAATTTCACTTTGACAAATTCAATTAGCGCAGTATCGCCTCTGCGCCAAGCGGAGGGCCTGCGCGGTTCGGTATGCGTGGTTGGGAATGATTGTTGACTCACACGACGATCGGCGCCGACGCGGGACCCTTAACGCTGTCGCGTTAAAAGGCGGCTCAAGCAGCGTCGCACGCGGCCACGAGACAGTGGCTGCAGACCGACGGTCGCGACCGCCGCTACAATCAGACTCCATTGACACATGCAGCGCCGCGGGATTGCGACGAGGGACGTAGTACAATGGCGATCCGTACGGCGTCGCCCACTGAAGGACGTCGCCACTTCGCCTGGCGTAAACAACGCAATTGCGCTGCCGCAGACAATTGAATCCGATAATCTAATCCCCTGCACAATACTTCGCTGCCTATCGCTGCGTTGCGGCTCGCGTTTAGGGGGCAGTTTTCGGAGTTGGAAGCGGCCCGCAGCTCCAACCGTCGAGGGAGTCGCGCAGTGACATAATTCACCACGACCACCGTCACAAAGCGTGCCATTTACGCGGCGTCGACGACGCGAGGGGGGAAACCGGTTTCACCGAGACGTTGTCGGTCGCCTAAATAGCGAGCTTGAGCCGTGTCCGCATATAGGAAAGCACCAACGCCGCTGGCATCGTTTTGTGAAGCCGAGTTATATACATATATACCGAAGCGCAGGCACGTATTACTGCAATGAATGACTAGCTCTTATTTGTGCCATTGGCGTTGAAAATGGCCAGTAACGTGATTAACATACGGTGCCACATATTTCTTTATTATCTTTTGTTTAGGCCAGAACTCTCAACACAGACGTTTCTAACGCGTAGTGGTTATACAAAGCGCGCCAAAGTGTCGTTACCGGCGCTGCTGATCGATGCTGCTGCCCTCTAAGTGTATAGTCAACCCTTAAACTCAACCCTTAAACGCGTTCCTCGCTGAGGGACAGCTGTCGGCTTACGCACCAGATCGTGATTCAAAAATAAATAAAATTCTGGGGATCGTGCTCCGGCTTAGCGACTAGGCGTCTGCAAGGTTTAGGTTGCGCAAAACAAAAACAGACTAAATAAAGTAAGCAGCGACCCCACGTTGAGCTATAATGCGTTCCTTCCAAATAATACGAATGTTATTAAGCGCAAATAAGCGCTCGACGGGCCGACAACGCTGAGCCGCACGGTGACGTCTACAGCCCATTGCAGATGTAAGAACAAGAACCACTCCATAAACAGCGCCGATTGCCATGTTTTTTTTTTTTTTTTTAAACCTCACGATACAGGATAGCCTGCATGCCCGCTTCGCCGCCCACTTTTCCTTTACGTTCAACCAACCGTCTTGGCAATGCGGATATCTATCCGTAGCCGAGGCCACGCGACCTCGTACTTAGTGGCGGAACGCCGTAGTCGCTGAGGTACTGCGCGCAACGAGCAGACAGCTGTGCGTCGAAACCGCAGACCGGAACAAAAACACGCGCGACAGAGGCGAAACTCTGAAAAGGCAAGCTATAATATGCGGCTCCTTTATGTAACAAACCAGAATAAAATTACCCGCGCAACACTTAATGCTGCTGTCGAAGATATGTGCGTGAAAATCTCGCTCGCTGTGCGACCGTATACTGCTGCAAAACAGGTGATCAATCTACGCGTCAGCGACCAAAATAACGATCACGCCGTACGCACGTGGACGACCAGCAGTATACACGTTTCAAAAGTGAAATGTTCCTATCGTGACACTTGCCACACCACGACAGAGATGAACAAAGAATACTGTCAAAAACAGATGAAGTTCATTCCAAAGGACAAATTACGTATAGGAAGACGAAGTCGCAGCTGCATTGACTAGGCATTAGTCATATACTGATGGGAAAGCTTCGGTACATTCTATTTATGCGTCAGAAATAACCTATCGTCTCCCATAACGTTTATACAGAAGCTGCTCATGAGTTTCATTAATATATAATTACGGCCAGTGAAACATAACCAGCGAATTTTGCTCAAATCCGCTTGATCTGCATGCAACGTAACGGAAACAACACGAATGCAGCATCATGCATGCACGTATGCGAACCATAACACTCTCCAAGAAAAGCATCAAAAGCTGCGCAAGGAACGCGCCATTTTCCAACTGTCCACCGGAGCTATTCATTAGATGTAACAACGCACACCGAGCCCGCCAATGCACGAAGAGCATCAATAACGCACGCCCAACGATGGGCACGCGAGCAACAATGTCCAGTCATAAAAAACACGCGTCGTCATCCGAACGGAATCGGACGCGCGACAAATCTCCGACTCGTTTATTTTACGCACGTGTCACTGCGTGTGGTGGGCGTGCATCCGTGAAGGCCACGGGCGCGTCTGTCACAGCTGTTCTCGAGCGAGCGCACAATCGCATGCAACGCAGCGACTTCCTCGTCAGCGAAGGAGAGTTTGGTTTAATGCCGACAAGATCAGTCGCTCGCTCTTCAACTGAAGAACAAAAGGAGTCAGCGGACAGTTGTGGATGCCTGCTTTACTCCCGCTAAGAAATCACGCCAAGAAAGAAAAAAAAGAAAGAAACCGAAACAGTACACAGACTAAGCAGAATTTACAGGGGCGGAATTACTGGCGAAAGCAAAACGCTTTCCGGGATGGATCCCAAAGTGCAGACGGAAACGGGGGGGGGGGGGGGGGGGTGCGATAGGCTTGGAGTGGTTAGCCGGAAGAACACCTAGGCCAAGGTATTAGCCGCAAGAGTCGGAGGCATAACCGTGATCAGTTATTGCGATAGGAATTATATGGACATTCCAGGCGCATTTATGCCGTCGCCGTGGACGTCGCTGTGAGGTTCCGTATAAAGCCTGAACACGGTAACGTCGTCGCCGCGCGCCGTACGCTGCATGTGCGAGTGAAAGCCTGCGAGGGTCATCCGACGGTCGCGAGTCCATCTCAAGCGCGCGAGGGAGAAAGGGCGCGCTTCTGCCGCGCACGAGGCAATGGGGGGAGGGGGGGGGGGGTTCTACTCTGGCGGCGGCTGCTTACGCCGCGGCCGCGCGGGTGCCGTATCGGGAAAGCGATCTGCGATGTGGACAAAGTGCAACTAGTGCCGGTAACTTCGTATGCGCTGTACTCTCGATGTTTAGTTCGCGTTGAAGCGAGAGACGGCACGAAGGTCAATTCGCTAGCGGCTGCGACCACGCCTCCTCACGACAGCGTTTTGACAGCGAGTTTCCGCGGTCATCGAGCGAGATGTGTTCAGATCTACCTGTGCACGCGTGACACCGAGCTTGTTAATTTAGTTAGTAAGCGAATGTGTACAAGTTTATACGGCCAATAGAACTACTATCCTTAGTTCGAATAGTTGTCTACTAATTTTCTACGCGATATTTTTCTTCCGGCTGACCTCAAGCCATATGGGATTTCGTTACAAGGTCTACATGCGCTAAGAATTGCGGTATAGTAAAGCAAACCAGTTTCGCGGTAGGGTATACAAAGCCGGATATCGGTTTGGTACCGTACTGCAATACTTATCTAGAGGCCGGTTACCTGTTTGCTACCCAACTCCAATTCTTACAGGGTACAGAGGCATGAATGAAGGAGCACAGGCCAGTAGGTTAGCCGGAAGAGTAACCACTTTATTTCCTTATAGTATGTGGAAAGTGGTAAAAAAAAAGGAAACAGCGGAGGGGGAAGAAACAAAACAAAAAGGAAAGCGCGCGCGACAAAACGCATGCTGAAGTGCCAAAGGCGCTTGCTCGAATCGGCTGACCTTGAGAGCCTCACAACAGCGCGTTTAGCGCAAATCTCCTGTCGGGACGTGATCGGCCCACGAAAATGGCCAGACAGCCACAAGAGAATCTCGGTCAGTTCCTAAAGAACGCTAAACGAATTACAAAAGAAAAAAGAAAATGCAAAAGCCCACCATAAACCAAGAACATATCCATCCTTGGAAGCAATCGCTTGCCGCGGTGTTTGTCACACCCATTCGCACCCGAAGGTGAGTATTACGGGTCCCAATCGATAAGTACGATAGAGAAAAACGACAGTGTTCTCGCTTGGTACGGAAGACCGCAGACACGGTCACGCAGGGAGCAAATCGGCTTCTGTCGTGCTTCGCAAGGCAATCTCACTCGCCGATTCTTGGCAATGTTTACGCGGCTTTTTTTTTTTTTTCCCTTCTTTCTTTGAGCCTCGTCGGCGCAAATGGTACCGAAGTTACGAGGAAACGCGGCTTTTTGTTTGCACGCACTTATGTTGGGGGCTTCTCGTGCGGCAGTGCGTCCGGAAATTTCAGAGCGCGTTATTTCGTGCAACAAAGGTTCCTGCCGGACGCCGAAGCTCATATGCCTGTCTGCCTCCATGCACTCCTAACGTGCTCGTCGCATTTAACACTAAGATTTGCAGGAGGCAGCACTGCATGCCAGGTTCGGATATATTAACACGCTATCAAATGCTGCCATTCGCGCCCAGTGAGTTAATTAGGCAGACCTATAGACAGACGAGTCCACAGTATGTTGTACATATATATATATATGCACGGAAGACCGCTATCATATATATATATATAGCTACGACATGGAGCGCGCGTCTGAAAGACCCCTATGACGACTAGCACTAAGATATCTTGAGGAATACGTTTATCTAGGTGAATTATTCACATGGGACCCTGATAATGATAAGTAAATTTACAGAAGAATAAAGATGGGTTGGAGTGCATATGGTAGGCATTGCCAAATCCTAACTGGGAGCTTACCACTGACGTTGAAAAGAAAAGTGTACAATCATTGCATTCTACCGGTGCTAACATATGGGCCAGAAACTTGGAGGTTAACAAAGAAGTTCGAGAACAAGTTAGGTACCGCATAAAGAGTGATGGAACGAAAAATGTTAGGCCTAATGTTAAGAGACGGGAAGAGCCGTGTGGATCAGAGAGCAAATTGAGATAGCCGATATTCTAGTTGACATTAAGAGAAAGAAATGGAGCTGGGCAGGCCATGTTATGAGCGTAGGATCGATAACCGGTGGACCGTTAGAGTTACAGAATGGGTGCCAAGAGAAGCGCAGTCGAGAACGGCAGGAAACTAGGTGGAGTGGTGAAGTTAGGAAATTTGCAGGCTTAAGCTGGAATCAGTTAGCGCAAGACAGGAGTAATTGGAGATCGCAGGGAGAAGCCTTCGTCCTGCAGTGGACATAAACACAGGCTGATGGTGATCATGATATACGAGAGAAGAAGGGGAACAGAGGTGCTCAATTTTCGAATCATGACCATATAAAGCCAACAGACAATATTAAGCCGCGGAAAGCATCAAGGAAATTAGCTGTGGTTGAAAAAAAATTGAAATGTAGTGCACAATTCATATATAATATATATATATATATATATATATATATATATATATATATATATATAAATTGTGCACAACAACAAGCATACAGTTTACAGAAAACCAACCAATAAGCTCGATACAGCTCGACATCCTCACAATCATCACTCCACCTACACGGGACCTTTATTTTGAGAAGTTTATGTATAAGGCGGATCTCGTTATAGGCACAGCACTTCTGCCACGTGAATATGACCTCATTAGTGCTCGCTGTTTCAGTTTCACGAATGAGACGTGTATCTTTCATTGGATAATTATGAAGTCAGTCAGTAAGACATTAATAACTAACGTCACACCGCCACTTGTGGAGCAAGTAATGTCCGTCTCTTCAAGTAACCGAGCAGGTGTGACTGATATGGTGCAACATGCGCACGAAGCACGGCGAAGTGTCGTTTCGGCCAATAAGTCCATCGCTTTGGGAAAGTTCAGTAACGTCATTGGACGGTGGGCTTGTTGATTACACATTATGGATACACTTGCGATCAGTCAATAGAGTATCGACAAATAAGGACAACAATAAGTTCTAGAGGAACCGAATACTCAGCATATAGTTAGTTTCAAGAACGTTTTGGGCGGTGTAAATGAGATCAAAAATATCAGGGCCACTGGGAAACGTCCTTTCCGACGTGCTGCGAGTTTCAATAAATATCAATTGAAAGTCAGCACCTGTCCGGATTCCTTACTTGTAACTTGCTTTTGTGCTCGTGTCTACTGTCCAAATATGTGAAATCATGCAACAACGCAAGATACCAAAGCGCTTGCATCAATTTTTTTTTTTACGCGAGCACGACCCAAACAACAAATATCACATTGAAATCAGTGTTGGCATAGAAACGTACTGGCGCTGCAATTCGGACGCGAAAATAAAGAAAGGAAAACTTATTGTTTCTTGTTCTCCGCTAAAGACAAACATTTTCCCGACCCAATAAATTCTCGGGAAAAATACGCACCAGGGGCCATATTGTACAACTTTTTTTGTTCACTTCAAATTATTGTGTTATAACTTGGAATGTAAGGCCACGCCTTAGTTGTCGGCAGTGTCAGCTGCAACGGCTGATAATTGGAACAGGATCAAACGAAAAGAGTCCTTCATGATACGATCCCGGACTAAGTCTAGTGACGTCCTGTATAGTGTACCTCTACAGTACGCACCGAAGTACACGACCCTTGCAAGTATTCCACCCCTATCTGAGTACATTGAGTGTACAGCCGCGAATGGACAGTGGGCAAAAAAAAAAAAAAACAAGCGCGCCACTCATTCGGTTGAAAACAGTAAATTTCTCCAACTGCTGTTTGTCTTGCACCCGAATTGCTGGTGCTCTGCACTTTTACTGGGTCAAGCTCGGCACCCGACGCACTCAATTGTCCCCATGGCGAAACGTCCCCTAAAGGAGCATTGGATTATTTATGCTCTGCAGGGCTTCGCTGCGTGACGCCATCACGGAGGGCCCTTCTAGCTGCACGACGCAAGTGGCCTATATACGTCACCGGTATCTGAGCAAGAACCGAGCAGTCGATCCGCTCTCCCCTCTATCCAAGCTTTTTGCGTGCATGTAGAGAAACCCACCCAAAGGAACTTCAAACGCTGCGTTCCGCCTATTTAAGCATGCAACCCCGCATTCGAGATCGCCGCTCGAAAGGCGACCGCCGAATACATATCGGCACTTTACTGAGAAAGCACCGCGCAACCGCCGCAATTAACCGAGTCTCAGCATGCGGTGACAATGACCCACTGCGATTGCGTGTCTGTGCTATTTTCTCTCTCTCTCTCTACTTTGCTGTCACATTACCTCCCCCTCCCTCTCTCCCCAGCGTAGGGTAGCAAACCGGATCTTCCCGTCTGGTTTAACTTCCCTGCATTCCCCTTTCTTGTGTGTGTCTCTCTCTCTCTCTACGATGGAATATGGCAGCGCGCATCGAAAAAAAAAGACGTAACACGGAGTAAGCAAGCAACAGCGCTCGCTTTTGTTCTCTCTGTGTTACGTCCTTGATTCGAAGTGCGCTGCCCTACTGCATCACGATTAACCAATTGGCCAACCAGTGCGTCTTAAGTGAGTCTTTATATCCTGCAAGCGGATTTGCTGATCGGCTCGAGGTGGCCTGGTAGCCTCCCGGTAGCAGCGGCCCGATTCCGATGGGGCGGTAGCAGTAAAATGGCCGCATACTTGGATATCCAAGTGTCCCTTAATAAAGAACCCGAGGATATCAAAATGAGTTCCCGAGGACCGAAATACGACACCTTGCGTCTTGATCTATCGGCCTAAAAGGCAGTGTATGATCCAGTGCTTGTCAGTTGGTACAAAGACGCGAGACACCCATTACTGAGTATTTCACGTGTGAAAGACAAACCTTAGCGAATTTACCGGTCGCCCCGTAACCAGCAAGGAGGGCTAGACACAAGGGAGTCTTCGAAGCGATCACTTTTCAGTATTACTATTATTATTATTATTATTATTATTATTATTATTATTATTATTATTATTATTATTATTATTATTACTGACAAGGGCGTTAATGTAACGCTGGCTATATTTCTCCCGTCTGGAAAAAAGAACACTTTAACAATTCAATTGTTACTATACTGGATGTTTTATTTCGTCGTTAACAGAAATTTTAAAGATCACCCGTGAAATTTAGCACAATTATACTGCTTGAGCTAGATTACTCTCAAAGGCAACCATTATTAGCCCAAGAAATGGAAGTGAATATTTGACTCATTAACAATTTATTGCTAATTACCTTTTATAGTAATTACGTTACGCCCCATATTGCAACTCACAAATTGTAGGCGGTGACCTGAAAAATGATATCCACTTGGAAAGGATTCTGAGGATGACACCCGTTTCTAGAAATGCGGTAAGGAAATTTGCGACAAAATGCATTGGTGTTCCACTAAATGTTGAGCTTCAATGCATAAAACGGCGTTTTGTTAAAAAAGATAGTGGAACAACTGTCCATTTGTACGGAAAGTTTCACTGTGCGTGGCCACTGGATTTTTTTTAGGAGAGCGCTATTTCATCTCCTCTCGGTGTTTCGTAAGGACACCTATCAATCCAGCGAGCGGTGATATATAGAAAGTGTTGCGAGACATCACCAATCGCTTGAAGTATAGATAGTCTGATCGGGCCCGGACGAAACATGGTGCAGTGGTGGCATTCTACACCTCTAACGCCCATTAATCACCTATATCTGTCTTGGTAACATTAAGCCTGCTCACGCCACGTTTTTACTATAGCGGAACCAGATATGACGCATGCACGATAAATAACGAAAGACGTAACAGTGAAAGCAACATTGCAACGACAAAATACAACGGATCATTGCTCTACATAATGCATGCATACACGTGCACGATAGACAAGGTTACAACTATGCAAACACGAAATGTGCGCGCAGCGTTGAGTGCAATCCTTTACTGAAGCAACGGCGACGAAAGAAAAAAAAAGTTTTTTTTTTTTTTTTTTTGTTTTTCAGTGGCAGCGAACATTATGACACACCTCGTTATTTTTTTTCCTCTGTCAAGCGCTCTTTCGTGTTTCTTGGCCGGAACTCAATACTATCGTCGACGAAAAAACGTCCGTAATGGACATCGTTTGGTACGAAATCGATCATACGTACACAATGCACCAGACGCCGCAACGTACAATTCGTGCAACGACAGTGAACGGCGCGGTAAGTTTCGACATGAAAAGTGTATCTCAACTGCGTCTTACAACTGCATTTGTTGGCGGCCCGTATGTCGTTACGCGCCCTATGTGGACACAACACGTGATCCTTCGATGGCGAGAACTAAAGCGGGCAGCTGTCACGCGACATTCGATATCCCCGGATTGCGAGGCATTTGAATTAGTAAATCAATTTCGTAACGAATGCTCGCGACAGATATACACGGGGCCTGCATACGAGGCCGAAACGCAAACCTATACGAAGCGGCCACGAAGAGAGCGGCGAGAAGGACAAGAAAACGAAACTGAAAAAAAAAAAAAAGTGTATACGACGCCGGCGCAACACAACGACGCGAACGTTGATAGCGAAAAACAATCGGTAATGCATACGCACGTGCTTTGCGGTTGTGTAGTCGTCAGCGCTTTGACGGTGTAGGTTGCAGCGATTGCCTGCCGTCACACACACACACACACACACACACACACACACACACACACACACACACACACACACACACACACACACACACACACACACACACACACACACACACACACACACACACACACACACACACACACACACACCATACGTATATATTTCAGTACGCCCACGCCGACATAAATTTGCGGTTTGTCAAAGTGGCCTTCCTGAAATACCGATACAGTTGCGGGTAATTATCTTTCACACATGCACCCACGCACACACACACGTGTGTGTGCTGCTTGGAAGTTATACATACCTTTTGCAGATTTGCGTGTCAGATACCACCAGATCATTATGAGCCGTGCCTTAGTGGGTGACTGGATTAATTCTGAGCACCTGGGGCTTCGTTAGCGTGCAACGAAATCTAAGTACGCGTGCAGCTTTTACCCTGCTAGCACGCGCAATCTCGCAGGAACTGCTCAAAGGCGGCGAGGAGAAAGCAAACTGCACGGGCTGCCGAGAGAGAGAGAGAGAGAGAGAGAAGTGATAAAGTCATGGCAGGCCCCCGGTTGCCTACCCGGCACTGAGCAAGGGGGGAAGGGGGAGCGAAAGATGAGAACAAAGGGAGAAGCTGACAGTGCGCACGGATGCGCACGCAGTGAAGCGTATACACCGTTCAGTTCATCACAACCGGCCACACAGGCCGGCGAATCTAGAGGAAGCGCGGCAGCGCCTTTGTGGCTTTGCACATCGCAGGCGGACGAGGTCACCGTCTCGGCACTCGAACCCATAACCACGAGTTAAGTATGCCAACCAACCGACTGTGCGGCGCGGTGCGCTCCCCGAACTGCGCGCGCAGTGCGCGCATTTCCCGTGATTCCCCAAGTGAAAGCCGGCAGGGAACGGCTTCAGAGGAGGCTGCCTTGCCAAGGCTGTTACTGCGACCGTAGCACTGATGCAGCGCTACGACCAGAAAGGACGAGAAGGACGGTGCGATAACTTCCCACAAGCTGAAAGTTATACCTTGCCCGCGTCGCTGACAACCGCTATGTTCACAGTAACCGTATCAAACCGACAACATCTCAAGTGTCAAGGCTCGCTAGCGTGACACAATGCTGCCTCCTAACTCTCGTCTTTCCTCTCTACACGGTATATAAGACCATACACACACTATCAGTCCTTAATCAGTAAGGTCAATTTCAGCTGCTGTTCCAATCTCGCGAACGATAATCGCCATCATTCGCAGGGGTCGTTTCCTTTCCTCAAACGCTGCGCGCGCCTGCTGCGGCTATTTTCCTGTCGGGAACACAACGGAGGAGCATTAATCGCGAAGGTACACCGGACGAAAAAGTGCACTGGGCCCACCGCGAACACGTATGAGAGAAAGGGAAAACAGCCCGAAAGAATGGCGGCTCGATGATCGCTGCGGGACAAAATTACGCCACGAACGGTGCAATTTGGCCCGCGAACATCTCCGCCACTTTAATTTTAGAGAGGAGGGATCGCAAATTGCTCACCCACGGGGAACTAAAACGGTGCTCTGATTGGTATATATATATATATATATATATATATATATATATATATATATATGTATTTCATCAAACAAAAATAACGAAAAGAAGTTGTGTGCTACCCTCCCACTAATTCATCGCAGCAGAGAAGGAAGACCGAACTAAAATAAACGTTACGAAGGGCAGTGTACGAAGCTAATTTAAAGATGATAGAGGTTAAAAGTAGCCGGCCGAGTTAAATGGCTATAGATGGAAGAAAACGGGACGAGGTCTTCAGCTGCCACCTCGGCACGGAAGCCAGAACGGCCGTGTATATACAGGGCGGGGTTCGCTTAAAAAAAAAAAGGGGGGGGGGGGGGGGCAGGGGGTAATTGGCGACCTCTTCGGGAAAGGCCGTTTGTCCGCCCGTGGATAACAACTTTGATTATAGCTATTATTATAGCGATAATTAAAAATACACGCGCAATGCCCGCTTAACGCTGTATAAACAACTGAACTACAATCACGTGCCCCGTGTTAGCTATTCGCATGAGAGATTCTGGGGTTTTAATACGTGCCAAACCCACGATCTGAATATGAGGCACGCCGTATAGTGGGGGACTCCGGATTAATTTCGGCCACCAGGGCATCTTTAACGTGTCCCCACTGCACGACATGGGAGTTTCTGCATTTCGCCCAATCAACGTCACTTCCGGAATACGGTGTCGCTAAATTGCTCGAATGCTACATTCGCAGCACCGTAGACAGTCGTTGTGAGATGAGTTCTGCCCTAATTTTTTCTTTATTTGTCTATTTATCTATCGATGCATCTATCTATCCATTCATTCTATTATTTATTTATTTATTTATTTATTTATTTATTTATTTATTTATTTATTTATTTATTTATTTATTTACTGCAGCCCCGTGTGAATGGAGCCGCCGCGACTAACAATGGGACCCGAGACCTCGTGCTAACACAACGCCACAGTAGGACCTGACCTAGCGGTGATAACCACGGAAGGTGTATCTTCTTATAAGACAAACGAAAGACCGAAAAGTGGCGTGTTTGAAATGGGTTCTTCGCAGCCATCACAGGTAACAGCGGTCATCAGCAAGACAATCATAAATTAATCAAAAAAGAAGTAACGTCCTATTATAATTTGTATAGACAGTCCAGAGGATATCCAACGATATATACTAAGCGACGCCCACGTCGAATGTACATCTAACGATCATAGAAGGGAGGCGAACATACAAGGACGTAAGCACGTAAACGTGAACTGAATATGGCAAGTCAACTTATACAGAATTAAGAGCGCAAGGTGGACGAAAGTTTATGAAATTTTACACCCACCCATCTACCGGAGCAGGACGAATTTTTTCGTCAACTGCGAAGCTTTCTTTATAAGGAACCCGTACTGGTTACCTATACATGCTTCGTGCCACAAGACAGGTGGACGGTAATTTCTCCCTTTCGTAAACCTGAACTGTGCCAATTAAACATATGTCATCATTCACAAATTAAGGCTCGAAGACAAAATGGTATCTCCGTCGTATATATGTTAAACTCTGACGAAAGAACAATAGCCTTACACTGTTCTCAAGTATTACAACTCGCACCACAAGGGCATTAGTGTCACAGAGTAACTGGATATACAAACAATACCATAATTAAAGGTTCTGCATTATTATACATTCGTAGCCTTAAATGACTGATGGCACGCGCCATACTCGCATATATGAAGTGAGAAAACTCACTATTGCACAAGCACTGTTGTGTGGCCTAATGTTTGCTGTAATACAAGCATGAGTGAAGTTGTAGTGATGGGAACCGTACCATTGAACTCAGCGACTGTGCGTCAATGCAAAATTTATTAATTTTCCTGTTTTGATGACGAAACGCGCGGGCGTTGTAGCATTTCGCTCCCATCGGAATGCGGTCACCGCAGCGGGGATCGAACTAGCGACCTCGAGGTCAAGCAGCGCAACGCCACACCCGCTGCGTTATTCAGCGGTCGTCAGGTGACAGTCGATCGAGTACAGCGAAAATAATATAACGGCCCACTGCAGCATCGTATTGGCGACACATAGCAACAAGGCGGGACTACACGTTCCATATGACGATTTCGAATAAATCAGAGCTATCCAGATAACCGGCATTCCACGGTTTATTGCCAGCTGCGAGAACTTTCGAAAGGGACACTTCTCGGCCGAGCCTTCAGGGCATACGGCGTGCTCAACGAATGGAACGTGATTGATACCAGCATATATGCGGTCTCACGGCGCATTCGCTTCCTACATTCCCTCGAGTTCTGGGAAACATTTCGCTCACGGCCAGCTCAGACACGACACGCGCGAGTTCCAGTGGGCTAAAGCGTATGCATTTACCCCAAATCTCAAGCACGCGTGGGCCTCGCTGAGCCCCAGAGATCGACGTCGAACACTGGGTCTTTTAAGGCGAATGCCTTAGGTGTCCATGCATGGCGGTGCCCTTGGTGGCGACCTTGGTGGCGACCTTGGTGGCGACCTTGGCGAAAAATGTCCAACGCCTCAAAAAATGCTCGGATTAACGTCACATTTCTCAGGGGGGTTCCTGCACACGAAGTGGCCTTCAAGAGAAAATTTGGTACCTTTTGGTCTGGGAGGGATTCGAACCCAGGCCTCCGGAGTGCGAGACGAGCACGCTTCCCTGAAGCCGCGGCTGCTTCCGCGGTTCTGGCTTACTAAAGGTGCGCCCAGTGCGTGCCTGATTGCGCACGTCATGTCGCAGCCATCTCGCTGACTAAAAGTGTGGTCCAGTGCGTGCACTAACATGCTGCACTTTAGGTATACTACGTTAACTGTTCATATGTGGCGTTCCGGAGGTCGCCTTATTGCCACACGGGTAGATCGCATCGCGGCTCGTTATGTCTTGCAAGAAGTCTAGCCCCGATTGTATAACTTCATGTACGACCAAATGTAACACAACAAGGCTAAATCATGCCGCACAAGAGTGTAACACCTGCCGAACTTTTTGGTTCGTTTGTTCGGGATGCTTTGCTCTATGCCCTTCGGCACTGTCCTGTACAGGCGGCGCCAAAAGTTTACGGACATCGGTATGTCGGAAAAAGCTGCAGACTATTCGCGCTGCTAGGATATACAGCCTGGTTTTCGGATTTAAATCCAGAATACGCATGATAGGCGAACAAGTCAATAGCGCTACGAGATTTTAATGGTTACGGCTCACATATAGTGCTCGAAAATTCAACGTTTTGTCAGATTTCGCGGTCCGTAAAACTTGAATGCCGACTGTACTTTACAAACTAGCGCTGTACTGAGTACAAGCAACGCACGTGCGCGAATCCGCACCCATTCAATATCTAAGCAACCGATCGGCTTAGCCCGTTCAGACAAGAATTATGATCAGCTGTTGACACATGTGTGAGACATACATAATTTTATGCCAGGGTGCTTGAGAATGCACTGAAAGCAAATCAAGGTGGCAAAATGACTGTTTGTGGTGTTTATGATGAATCACCATAATTAGCGAGTAACTATATAGTATTTGAATATTGTAAAGTCAGTCATACTAGGTTTCTTCATGCTAGGTTCCTCGCCCACTATCCGTCTCTAATCTCCTGCTATCCGCCGCTAATCCGAGACGCGGTCTGGGTGGCACAGTCACGGTAGGATAGGCGGCGCACACTGTTTAAGTTACAACATTAAACGTGAATAAGGGTGCCAATCGGTCTTTACCTCACACCCTTACACCCTTTCTGGGTTTAAGGGTGTGGGTTATATACATATTTACACCTTTTTTTCGTTTATAAGGGCGTAAATTATTTTACGTTTCATACAGGGGCAAGTCCTTCACCGACTAGTTCATATACGTGTCGCAGCTTCAGCCGGCGCGGGATGTTTTACAGGGATCGCCGTTTCCCCAGCGGCAAGCATATATATATATTGTGAGCGCATTTTGCGCATATCGTCGTCGTCATCTGTACAAACGACTCATCATCTTGTGTGAGCGCTATTTGTGCATATCGTCGTCATCTGTACATACGACTCATCATCATCTTTTGTCTCGTGCGGTGCTTCGTCTCTGACTCGGGCGACTGCTCGGAAATAAAGGCATCGCATCGGTCAACGTCTCACAAGTGGTGGAGCGTGCTTCGATTCCCACGTCCTCTTACTTTCCCGATTCCCCTGGAGCTCCGGTCCGGTCGTCGTTTGCTCTCGCCTACCAGGGTGATGGCAGACACCAACCCATCCACCAGTGCTGCTACCACCTCTGCTCAGCCAGCTGGGCCTACCTGGACGGTGAACACCACACACCGCGATCCTCCCGTCTTTGCCGGCCTCCGCGGCGACGACGTGGACGACTGGCTCGATCACTACAACAGAGCCAGCGACGCCAACCATTGGGACGACACGCACAAATTGCGGTATGTCTCCTTTTACCTAACCGAAGTTGCGAAGACGTGGTTTTTTAACCACGAAAGTGACTTTTCGGACTGGCCATCGTTCACCCAGCAATTTCGCCAGATATTCGGCATGTCGTCTGGACGATCCGAAATCGCGAAACAGAGGCTGGCAACGCGCGTACAAGACCAGGACGAGTCCTATACATCCTACATTGAGGACGTCCTCGCTCTCTGCCGCCGCGCACAGAGTGACATGGCGGAAGCTGACCGCGTTCGCCACATACTGAAGGGCATCAACACGGTCGCCTTTAATGCTCTCGTCATGCAGAGCCCAACCTGCGTTGGTGATATTATGTCATGAGCAACAAAATGAAGAAAGAAAGAAGAAAAACCAGAAGATAAGAAGAGAACAAGAAGACACGAGGAGTTGGTGGCAGAAATAAAGAAAAAGAGGTTATAAAATAAGAGCGGCCGAATAAAAAGAATACATTATGAGAGCAGAAGAAGAAGCGCAAAAGTGCACGCGCAGCTACGTGGCCAACGGGAGAAGAGACACGTAGCCGAAGAGAGCAGCCCAGCTACGCTCTGGGACGACGAGAGGCAGAAGGAGCTGGTGGCCGGACAGGACGGGTGGATCGTGGAGACGGCGGCAACCCAGTGGAAGCTGTTCTTCGGCTGCCGCGGCCACGACCCGCGAGCTGAGTGGACGCCCCACCGGAAGCCGCAGCTACAGGCTGACGGCGCCACTTCTCGGATTCCCTGCGGCTACGATCCGCAGGCTAGCGGAGTTGACCGGGCGATCCAGGCGCCTCGGCCACCCCACCGTCCTGACCCCCGAACCAGGCCAACCGTGGACCGAACGTCGGACACAGCGACTTCGAGTCTACGACGCATCGGCGGGCCCAACGACGTGTCGCCGGAAGCCGCGACGACGAGGTGACGTGGCCACGTCGAGGGACTTAATGTAAATACTTTGGACTTATGAATTTTGATATCTGAGGACTCTGGGGAATTTCTAGAATTTACTCGTGCTGTATATTGTTTGTTTCGTGCTGTTTTCTTTGTCGTTAGTTTTTTCAATTATAAATGTTTGTCCTAAACGTACGACTTGTCCCTGTCTACATTTAGTCCACCGAAATCCGTGACAATTTGGCGAGCCTGCCAGGATATTCCACCATTTCCGGCCCTGTCACAAATTTTTGGTGGTCTAGAGATGGATTGGGACAGCATATTAGCAACTGTTCGCGAGAAGAAGCTAAGCAAGGAGCAGGGCCTTAAACTAATTGAGGATGTAATGAACCGTGTCCATGCCGCTCGATCTTTAGAACTTGAGACACTTCGGCAAGCATGTGAGAAGAAAAAACAGGTCGAAGAGAAAAATACAGAGATGCCAGAAGCAGTCAACCTAATACATAGCAGTCATAGCATACCTGAAGAGAAGTCTCGCACAAGTGAACTGTTGCGACAGAATAGTTACCACTATAAGGCTATCGATGACCGCGTGGCCGAGTCCTATTCTACTGGACAACAAGGGGTACAACACCCGAATGATGAGTGTGCTTTCGGTAGTGCAGGGTACGTGCCAGAAGGTCGTGCTCATGAGGGCGAACGGTCCCCAGAGACGAAGATTCAAAAGGACACTGACGAGAGAGGGAGTAGCGCATCTCTGCACACAGTGTGTGTTGAGAGCAGAGCAATTGAAGATGTCGCGCAGGAAGGGAGAGTGCTTGACCGCGGCAAAGCTTTTCAAGAGATGATGACTTTCCGCCGCAGAAATCCCCGTGAGCACAAGCTAGTGTCCAGCAAGCAAGACGTTTCTGATGCAGACGACCACAGTTGCACAAGTTTTACGAGTGGCGAGAAAGAAGGGCGCATTGAGGAAGCGATGACAGCAGACAGAGGGATAGAGCAAGTAGAGAAAACAGAGAAAGAGAAAAGAAAGAAGCATAAGAGAAAGAGCAGATCGAAAAATTGCTTCGAGGAAAAGAAAAAGACGAAATCAACACTCAAGAAAAAGACACGAAGAAAGCACCGATGGGCGACTCTTTATGGCATTGCTCATTGCAACGCAACCATGAGAGGGGGATTTAAATTTGGGGTGAGAAGTAGCAGAGCATCTGAAGATGATGACTTCGAAGAACGTCGCAAAGTTTCAGAGCAAGAGCGACGTGTATTTAACTGCAGATCCCAAGCATGTCCCCAAAAGAAGAAAAAGGTTTTCAAAAGTGACTTTTTCAAGTTCAAGGACCAAACCAGCAGCTCCACTAATCGCTCAAGAAGGCAGACATCCCGAAAGTACAGACGGAAGATGAGGAGACTGCTGAGAGCGAGATGGCGCATGAACAAACATGAGTTCAGGAAACATTGTCCATCAATTAAAAAGGAAGCGAAACTTGAACTACACGGGCGACTTTCAAAGCCAGGAAGGAACCGTGCAGGCACAGGAAAGAGAAGAACTAAGAAGAGAAGTAGGCACCCTAGGCGGTCTCGACAGCGACGCAAGAGAAAGGCACTACGACAACATTGAGGGTATCAAATGGAATTCCAATAGGGAGAGGACACGGATTCTTTTGCGGTTCGAATAGTTAAGCTGATTGGGAATACCACTCCTGTTTAGGACGTAAAATAGTTTATGCGGAAAGAGTCAGAGTGTACCTTGCATTTAAGGGCGGATGTTTGTTAGCAGGATATTTGTTCAGAAGAATTTAAGAAATGGTTCCACAAAAGTTATGAAAATTGTTGTATAAATATCAGTAATAGAACAGTGTTCCTAAATGTGCTCATATGTTGCCATCATTGTGGTAGGTAATATCCTAAGAATATATTTAAGGTAATGTTGCGTGTAAACGCACTTCTTGTTGTAAAGTATTTGTAGGACGAAAACCACTGATAGTATTTTGCCATTTGTAGAGTTTGGTAGCGCAGATTGTGAAGTGGCGGAGTGGTTGAGTATAGGCGTGTGAAGGCTCATTAGTAACTGTGAGCAGTGTTATAGGAGCGGTGTTTAGGGACGTAGTAGATTTAGTAATGTTGTATAAGTGGTGTAAGTGTTGCTGTGAAGCACTGGACCACTGAGTGCTACAGAAACATGTGGTATAGTAGTGCTGTGATAAAGTAGTGCGCGACAATGACTTTTTGGTGTCAAATCGTGAGCTCTGGTGTGTGCAGTGAAGTGAACGCGTGAAGTGAGGTGGGGTGAGTGTACAGATTGGTGCAAATGACGAAAATGGTGAAAACCGTCAAGCGCTAGTGCTGGAACAACGTATGAAGGCGACGATACAAGGAGGAAGAAGCAGTTTTTCAAATGGAAAAACTCTTGAAGGTGGGCATATGTCATGAGCAACAAAATGAAGAAAGAAAGAAGAAGAAAAACCAGAAGATAAGAAGAGAACAAGAAGACACGAGGAGTTGGTGGCAGAAATAAAGAAAAAGAGGTTATAAAATAAGAGCGGCCGAATAAAAAGAATACATTATGAGAGCAGAAGAAGAAGCGCAAAAGTGCACGCGCAGCTACGTGGCCAACGGGAGAAGAGACACGTAGCCGAAGAGAGCAGCCCAGCTACGCTCTGGGACGACGAGAGGCAGAAGGAGCTGGCGGCCGGACAGGACGGGTGGATCGTGGAGACGGCGGCAACCCAGTGGAAGCTGTTCTTCGGCTGCCGCGGCCACGACCCGCGAGCTGAGTGGACGCCCCACCGGAAGCCGCAGCTACAGGCTGACGGCGCCACTTCTCGGATTCCCTGCGGCTACGATCCGCAGGCTAGCGGAGTTGACCGGGCGATCCAGGCGCCTCGGTCACCCCACCGTCCTGACCCCCGAACCAGGCCAACCGTGGACCGAACGTCGGACACAGCGACTTCGAGTCTACGACGCATCGGCGGGCCCAACGACGTGTCGCCGGAAGCCGCGACGACGAGGTGACGTGGCCACGTCGAGGGACTTAATGTAAATACTTTGGACTTATGAATTTTGATATCTGAGGACTCTGGGGAATTTCTAGAATTTACTCGTGCTGTATATTGTTTGTTTCGTGCTGTTTTCTTTGTCGTTAGTTTTTTCAATTATAAATGTTTGTCCTAAACGTACGACTTGTCCCTGTCTACATTTAGTCCACCGAAATCCGTGACATATTATCACAGCATGCCAACGTCTAGACACACTGCAGTCTATTCGCCTGCCACGCGCCTCTTGCGACCCGCGTCTCAACGGTGATGCTGAATTGCGAGCCCTGATACGCACTCTCATCAGGGAGGAACTTCACGGACACCTTTCTGGACCTGCGACGCTTGCGACCGTTCGCCCCGCTCCTACTGGACTGCGTGACATCATTAAGGACGAACTGGCGTCGATGACAAACGCCCCAATGGAAAAGTCTACTGGACCATTTCGTCCGCCAAGCTATGCCGAAATTGCCTCCCGGCCTCCCTCGACCGTTCAGTCTCCACCTGCCGAAGCTTACCGCGACCCCCTAGCTTCGCTGGCAGCGAATACTCCTGCACAGTCGTACTACTCTCCGTGGCGGTCGTCGCGCCCGGTTTGTTTCTACTGCGGTATTCGCGGCCACATTTCTCGCTACTGCCGTCGGCGTCAGCAGGATGAAAGGCGGGGCTATGCTACCTTTGAGCGAGACAGCGCACCTAGGTTTGATTACTACGTTCCCGGGCGTCACCCAGGTGAAAGGCGAGGCTACGCCAACTTTGAGCGAGACAGGACACCAGGACCAGATTCCTACGTTCCCGGACCGTACACAACCTCCTCTGGTCGCTCTCCTTCACCTTCCCAGGACATGGCTCGAGCATCCCGCTCGCCCCGGCGTCGCTCTCCTTCACCTTACCGCCGTTCCTCATCGCCCTTGCGCGCTGCTTCCCATGTTGTGTACACCCGCTCGGAAAACTATAGGCTGCAGTTTTTGGAGGAGAAACTGCATCGTGTCGGACTATCTCCATTCCTCCTGCTCGCCCCGCCAATTTGCTCTCGGTTTGTGTGGAAGGTGTTTCCGTCGACGCCCTTGTAGATACTGGAGCCGCTATTTCTGTTATACATCGTGAACTGTGCTTTCGTCTGCGAAAAGTGCAAACGCCGTATGTTGGTCCGGTCCTATGTGGTGCCAATGACGTTCCCATCTTTCCTACCGGACAGTGCACAGCTCGCGTTCTGATAGACGGTATTCGTCATCATGTGCAACTTGCGGTGCTTTCGGCGTGCGCTCATCAGATTATATTAGGATGGGACTTCCTGTCCGCTGCTTCTGCACTAATTTCGTGCGGCGACCCAAGAATTCACATCAGCGACACCGAGACTTATCCAGTTTTCGATTCCCCGTGTCCCAACCTTATTGCAGCAGCGGATTTTCTTATCCCACCAGACGAAGAACGTATTCTTACCGTTGGGTCAACAGACATTGTCGACGGAGACGCAGTGGTTGTACCTTCTCAGCGTTGCATTTCTCGAGGACTCGCGATCGCTTCTTGCTTGGTCCGGTTCTCGAGTGGCTCTGCCAGCCTCACAGCCTTTAATACGACTCCTGAGCCAATACTACTGCCGAAACAGTCTACTGTCGCCAAGCTCGCCGACGCTGCGCCGGTATGTGTCGTCAGTGTTTCGCCTGCCACATCTTCCGCGCATTGCACGCCCGCAGAAGGCCACACTAGTGCTATTAAGGCCACCTTGAGTGCAGATCTCAATCCGGCCCAGACCAATGCACTCCTCACCATTTTAATGAAGCATGAAGCTTGTGTTGACGTTTCTTCGCGAGGCCTGGGTCAGACCACTGTAACTACTCATCGAATTGAAACAGACGGCTCTCGCATCATTCGCCGTCGCCCGTACCGTGTGTCACCTTCGGAGCGAAAAGTTATCAAAGAACAAGTGAACGACATGCTGACACGCAACATTATAAGGCCTTCAGCAAGCCCTTGGTCTTCTCCTGTTGTGCTTGTTAAAAAAAAGGATGGTTCTGTGCGCTTTTGCATCGATTAAAGGGCGCTCGAAATTACCCGTAAGGATGTTTATCCAATGCCTCGTATTGACGATGCTTTGGATACCTTACAAGGTGCCGAGTATTTCTCGAGCCTCGACTTGCGCTCCGGATATTGGCAGATTCCCATGCATGAGCCAGATAAAGAAAAGACTGCGTTTGCTACACTTGATGGCCTTTTCGAATTTAACGTGATGCCTTTTGGACTGTGCAATGCACCAGCTACGTTTGAACGTATGACAGATACAGTACTCCGTGGCTTAAAATGGAAGACCTGCCTTTGTTACTTGGACGACATTGTCATCTTTTCGTCGAGTTTCTCCCAGCACCTACAACGTCTAGACCAAGTTCTCGCGTGTCTAGCAAAAGCTGGTCTCCAACTCAATACTAAAAAGTGTCGCTTTGCAAGCCGAAGCAATAAAGTATTGGGCCACGTCGTCAGTAAGCATGACATCCAGCCTGATCCCGATAAAATCGCTGCAGTACTGCACTTTCCGCCACCAACCGCACTTAAAGAACTCCGCAGCTTTCTAGGACTGGCGTGCTACTTCCGCCGCTTTGTCCGTGACTTCGCCACCATCGCCGCTCCTCTACACAAACTTCTGACTTCGAGCGCGTCCTTTGTGTGGTCGAACGACTGTGAAGCCGCCTTCCAGACCCTCAAACGAGTTCTCAGGTCAGGGCCCGTGCTCCGTCATTTCGATGCAACGGCCCTGACTATTCTACACACTGATGCCAGTGGGCATGGAATTGGCGCTGTCCTGCTGCAGCGGAATCAGAAGTCCGAAGAGCAAGTCGTGGCTTATGCAAGTCGTGCTCTTTCTCCTGCTGAGCGCAACTACACGATTACAGAACAGGAATGCCTCGCCATCGTGTGGTCAATACAAAAATTTCGTCCCTATCTCTACGGCCGCCATTTTACAGTTGTGACCGACCCTCATGCTCTCTGTTGGTTGTCGTCCCTGAAAAACTTGTCTGGACGCCTCGGCCGTTGGGTACTGCGCTTACAGGAATATGACTTCACTGTCGCGTATAGGTCCGGCAAATAACATCAAGATGCCGACGCTTTCTCGCGCTGCCCGCTGTCCCCAAACGCCCATGCTTCACCTTCGGTATGCACGTCACCATCTAGCCACACGTCTCAGCACACGCCCAGTAGCCCGGGACAGTCAGTTGCCTCAGTTGACTTTCTCCCGTCTACTGACCTCGTCTCACTCCAACGTACTGACCCATACTACCGTACGCTGATCGACCGACTTACTGGCTTGGCACGACCCCCCAACAGTCGCTTAAGACGACAACTTTCGCGTTTTAAGCTTCAAGGTGGAGCGTTATTTCGATCAATGTACCATCCTTCCGGTAACCGATGGGTACCAGTCATACCTCGCTCACTTCGCCTCCAAGTATTAGAAGCGTTTCACGACGACGCGACGGCTGGCCACTTGGGCTTTCATAAGACTTACGACCGCATCAAAACGCGTTGTTTCTGGCCGGGCCTTTCCACCTTTGTCGCCAAATACGTTGGATCCTGCGCGTCATGCCAGCACAGAAAACGCTCGACATCCCTTCCAGCCGGTCCTCTGCAGCTTCTACCATGCTCGTCCACCCCCTTCGAAATTGTGGGCATAGACTTGTACGGGCCCCTCCCACTCACGCCCGCTGGTCACCGCTGGATCGTCACCGCAGTGGATCATCTAACGCGGTACGCTGAGACAGCAGCTCTTCGCTCTGGTACTGCCTCCGAAGTCGCCGAGTTTTTCGTGCACAGTATCGTTTTGCGCCACGGCGCACCTCGTGTCCTCCTGAGTGACCGTGGCAAGACGTTCCTATCGCATGTCCTACGTGAAGTCCTTCAGGCCTCGGACACCATCCATAAGACCACATCATTGTACCATCCGCAAACAAATGGTCTTACGGAGCGTTTTCATCGAACTTTGTCTGACATGATGTCAATGTATGTTCGACCCGATCACACCAACTGGAACACCATCCTACCTTTTGTGACGTTTGCGTATAATACTGCCGTCCAACGTACAACCAATTACAGTCCCTTCTTCCTTGCGTACGGTCGTGCGCCGTCTTTCGTCTTGGACACTACACTCCTTTCAGCACCTGCTGCTCCATCCGCGTCTCTTCCTGAGGAATTTGCCGCTCGCCTCTCCCGGTGCCGTGAACTTGCCCGCGCCAACACCGCTACCATTCAGGACAAAAGGAAAATTCGCTATGATGCAACGCGTCGCGTTGCTTCGTTCCGCCCAGGCGACGAAGTTCTTTTGTGGACACCTGTTCACGAACCGGGGCTCTGTGAAAAATTTCTCCACAGATATCTCGGCCCCTACACCGTTTTGCAACGAACTTCGGCCGTTAACTACCGCGTCACTCCTGTCACATCAGCTACTGACCGCCGCCGCCGCACTACGGAAATCGTTCACGTATCTCGCCTGAAACCCTACATTCGCCGTACCTACCCTTTCTAGTTTGCGGTCTTGCTGACCGCTTTCCTGAAGGGGGGGGGGGTGGGGGGGGGGGGGGAGTTAGTGTGAGCGCTTTCGGGCATATCGTCGTCGTCATCTGTACATACGACGCATCATCTTGTGTGAGCGCTATTTGTGCATATCGTCGTCGTCATTTGTACATACCATTCATCATCATCTCTTGTCTCGTGCGGTGCTTCGTCTCTGACTCGGGCGGCTGCTCGGAAATAAAGGCATCGCATCGGTCAACGTCTCACTATATATATATATATATATATATATATATATACACGAAACGTATTCCTAAATACTTTGGGCGTCTAAGCGCGTCCATGTTACGTTGCCCGACAAGCTCCATTTTATGGCGGAAATAGGCAGCGCGCACCGTTGCTTTACATCAGCGGAGCGATGCAACGGGACTAGTATTCGGTGGAGCGTCAGACTGCTTCACCCGCAACCGGGCAACGCGGTTCGTCGCTTTCGGGACTTTTCGGTCGTTGTGCATCTTCGACCCTGCGCATTAAACTTGCCATAAAAGAACAGTACTCGCTTTGTCACTCTGCCATAACAGAAATGCCAGAAACCGTGTAGTTGTTACGGTAGGCGCCGGCGACACGGGGCTAGAGCTGCATCTACTGTTCTAGTGAGGCCGCAAGCCGCTCATTTACAGGGATACAACGTTGTCACCGATGCGTGGCCACACCCGCAAGTATATAGAGGTACGCATTGGCTACCGCAGCCCACATCTACATAGGCGGTTTGCGTTGACGTCATCGTGACCACTACTTTTGGGGTACCAGTACGTCGAGAAGCTGCGCAAAGTAGAAACATCACAGCCCGAAAGGCACGCCTTGCACCGAGCGACAAATCGGCAACAGTGATAATCAGGTATATATAAAGAAACCGTTACCGTCAAAAAGCAAAACAATGTGCACGTGATAATACGGTGCGTTGACATCATCGCGGCCGCCACGTTCGCGTACGAACGTGGCGAGAAAGGACTCCCGTGATGTCACGTGAAAACTATCGATGCACACACAACGCATGCATCAGAAAAGCCAAACGCGACGACCTGCGTAACGTGAGCCGTGCAATCACAGCACCGACTTCCACTGAACGCCCGCCGCGAAGTTATAGTTCCCTGTGACAGACGTCTACCTTCAGGGGCCCTGAACCACCCCTCGGGCTTGGTGAAAGAACACAGTGCGCGGGTAGCATACGCTGCTGTGAACATCTCAGCCAACTTCTGCTGTCGTACGCGGTCCGTGGAGCTCGCAAGCCAAACGCGAAGACACCTTTCTCTCAAACGCTCTCGTTTAAAAAGACCCCATGATCCTCGCTCTTTTCTGTGTGCTTTATTTCGTAATAAAGGGCACTCCAATACACGGCTGCTATCGGTCGCTGCGGTCGGCTACACCGCGGCCGCCGCGAGGTGCCGCCACGAGTCCAGTGGCTAAGCCTCCATGGGCTAAGCGCACTGCGGCTCTAAGGACAGCCGCGTTTGGCTTACGTTTAGCGTGGCGTAGGCAACAAATGGGAAATTTGAACTGCGCGCCACGGTGACGTCTCGGACGTCACGATGACGTCTCCGCCGTAGCCTTCGCAGTGCAAGGCTTTGGAGAAAGAAGGGGAGCACAACTCAGGCCGTGTTTGATTGCCGATAACTCCGCTACTGCTGAACGCATTGAAGTACTTTTTTGCAGCAAAGTGATTCTAAAATAGTCTATTTTCACTTCAAATGTCTTTCTCCACTTCGATAAAAAGTGGTTCAGGGCCTTTAAGGATTGGAGATGAAGCGAGAAAATGCGGGAACGGTAGGTAATGCGCACGTGGGCTACCGAAGATATAGCGCATTCGTTAAACCCTTAACACATGTCGTCACCTTTTCCGACGCAATCCAGATAACTCTTCCGTGAGATTGATTAGCTACCGTACGGCGCCAATTAGCGATGCAGATAAAGAAGAATACGCCGCATCAACCTTCAGGGACGCTGCTTAAGGAGAACGCCGATGCCAGAATGCCCCCCCCCCCCCCCCCCCCTCCATTCCCCTCTGGCCTCCGAGTCGCAAAATATAAAGTTGCTTTCGTCACCTGGAACGGGACACATACAAGCGTAGAGAGAAACAAGTTACTATCCGACAAAAGAAAAATAGGAACAAAGGTCGGCATTGGCAGCTCTTAAGGAAGACACCGCCTCTCCCGTTCCTTACTTCGAGGTGTAGGAGGCAGGGCTGAGCGAAGCGGTAGGAGTTCAACGCACGGGAGGGAAAAATGGTGCAACGTACTGCAGTAGCTTGCATTGCGCTATACCGTTACCGTAACCACTTCACCCCAACCGCGCAGGCGCGGCAGAAAACCATATATATATATATATATATATATATATATATATATATATACACTCGCGCGCAGCCGGCAGCAAGGGTCTCTGCTCTGCTAACTCAGCTAGCAATGTTGAACGAAGGAGGTAAGGAACGCGAGCCCCGACGAAGCACAATCTGTCTACTGCGAGAGAGTTTCGAGAGTCAATATAGTATCTTCAAGAGACGTGGAAACAGCTGTATACGCATATACGTATATATGCATCTAGAGAAGCAACGTAAAGAAGCGAGCAGCCGATCGAAGCGGCCCGCGTGCGGCTGTTGCCCCGCAGCAAAAAAAGCGCATCGCTCAAAGCCTCGTTCCTCTGGGAGGGAGAGAGAGAGAGAGGGACCTCGCGGCTTCCGCCCAACGGCGCCTGGCGCCGCGTGAGGCTGGAGCGCCGATTGAACTCGGTCACGCTACGGTGGCGCGACCACGAAACGTAGCTGCAGCCGAGCGCGCGCGCGCGCGCGCCGGAGCCTTGGCTCTCGCGGGCGGGCGCGCAAACTGTGTCGCACGCTTCGGCACACGACCGCGCCAGAAGCAACAGCCCGAGCAATCAATGCAGAGGGAGGCAGGCGTGCATGCATACACGCGGCGGCCGGTGGCACGCGCTATATGTCACCAGCGCTACACGATCAACCGCGCACTCCAGCAGAGACTTTCGGCGAGGTCATAGCGCGATGCCGCTGGAACCGTTTCTCTCGATCAGCCCGTTCACATTGCGAACCACTGCGCCTGCCCGGCAACTAGCCCCTAATCGCGTACCAGCGTTTCGTGTAGGGACGTCGCTCCGATGTCATTTTGAACGTGTGTATAAGCCAATCGTAAAAGAGCAAGAGACAAGGAGTTTAGCCAGCTTGGACGCCTGGTTAAAGCTGAATGCAGAGACAGCGCAAGGAACAGGTCAAACGGAATGAACGGAGGCAACGCTAGTCCCTATTTTCCGTTTGCACGACGAAGACTTCTCGCTGCGATCTGCAATTATCCCTGTGTGGGCTAGGCGATTGCAACCTGCGCCTCCAAGTTTCCTAATTTCATCACCACACCTAATTCTATGCCGTCTTCGACTGCGCTTCCCTTCCCCTGGCAGCCGTTCTGTAACCCTATAGGTGCACCGGTTATCCATCCTAGGCATTACGTGACCTGCAGCTCCATTTCTTTCTCTTAATGTCAATTAGAATATCGGCCATCCCCATTTTCTCTCTGATCCACACGGCTCTCTTCCTGTCTCTTAACGTTAGACCTAACATTTTTCGTTCCATCGCTCTTAGTGCAGTCCTTAACTTGTTCTCGAGCTTCTTTGTTAATCTCCGAGTTTCTGCCCCATATGTTAGCACCGGTAGAATGCAATGATTGTACGCTTTTCTTTTCAACGAAAGTGGTAAGCTCCCAGTCAGGATTTGGCAATGCCTATCGTATGCACTCCAACCCACCTTTATTCTGTAAATTTCCTTGCCATGATCAGGGTCCCCCGTGAGTAATCAAGCTATATTAAGGTCCTCCTGCACGGCTGACTAGCGACCGCGAATTAGTGTTTCCTTGCCAGGCTATTCAGCATTATCTTCGTCTTCTGCACATTAATCTTCAACCCTACTCTTACACTAACTTCAAGCAGCCCATGTTAGCACTTCATTGCAGCTGGTTCGCTATACCTGACACTCTTACAAGAGTGAGGATAAACGCACTCTGCATAAGCATACAAGTACAACCACGCCAGCTGATAGCGAATACGCACAGGCTAGCAAATGTTCAAATCTAATGTGGGGTTTCTAGCTAGCGCACCAATGTTATATGCGGGATACAGGACTTAAACACACGCACACTTTAGGGTGTGTGCATATGTTTTGTAGATGCCTTATCACTATTACAGGAAATCTTTCCAGTCGCTATAGCTCCATTTTATCGATCCTCTGGGACGCCGGCTTCGACCATGTTCACTGGTTCACTGCAATGTGCTTACACGTGTGTGCCTCTGCCCATACAATTCTTCACGCAGGTATCACGTATGAACGGCTCAAATCACGTACCACTCACGCCATCTGAATTCACGCTAAGATAAAGCAATCACACGAATATATAGAGATGAAGTTAACGACAGCGGGCGAGGTATAGGGAATCCCCAGCATGTCGCCAACTCTTTGACAAGCGTACTCGCGTTTTCGTCAAGGCCGGACGACGAAGACAAGTCAGCTTGTCGAAGCACAGGCTCCAGGCTGAAGCTTTTATTGTTCACCTATACTCACGATCATTCCTTGGCCTCATCTGAAGTAGCACGTGCTACGAAACATCTCCAGCATCCATTAAAGAATCTGTGCGGGTTCCTTGACAATACACGCACACAAAAAATCAGACGGACCGGTGACAGACGCGGCAAAGCGTGAATCCGCCGTTAACAGCTGTCACCGTTAAAAAGAAGCAAAAGTAACACAGACGCGCCCTACAGACACGTGCGAACACAACGAGTTCAACGTCCCGAGCTTCATTGAAAAATCGCACACGCAAGCACTGGCATGTCCTTCGCATATTTATGAGACGCCCGAGACGTGAGCCTGTCCTATAGGGCGTAGTATATATATATGCTCCCGGAGACGCAGGTACGGAATCGAGTATAGGCTTAAGCAATAGCGAGGGTAGTTGATCGCTCGGACAATCTTTCGCCCTGCGGCGGGACATATATAGAAGGCTCGCCTATAACGTCATCGTCATAAACAACTGCCACCAAATTGATTCCGCTTAAGACGAAGGCTTCTCCCAGGAATACCCAATTACCCGCGTCTTTCGTCAATCGGACCCACACTGCGCGCCAAATAATTTTCAGGAGCTCATCGTTCCGTCCAATTCTCTGCCGACGTCGACCGCATTCACCTGCCTTCGGGAGCCCCTTGATTACACCAGAAGAGCAGTTTACCTGTCGTACGTATTACACGATTTGCTAAAACTAATCTTATCCTCCAGCTCGACTAGAATATGATCTATAACCGCATTTCTAGCTTGTGATTTTCTCTTACACCGCTGGCTCCTAACCTTCCTATTAACATTCTTTGATAGTCTCCAGGTGTCAGCCCCTCAGGTGAGTATAACGCTTCGAATACAGTAATAAAGTTTTTCTTTGTGTTCCTTTTCCGAAAGAGCTGGAAAGTAATGTTCACGAACCAGTAGTGCCAGCCATAGGCCATATCGAGGTATGTATTATTCGCCTGCAGAACTCGCGTAAAAGCACACCGTCCCGTAGTTACTTTGTTGTTCTAAAGGCCAATTGAAACGAGAGCCACGACGACTGCCTTCTTTGAATCATTTGGCTAAAAAAATGAGCGCTCAATGTGCCTTTACCGCACGTTAGCTTCCCAGCGCTGACTATAAACCAGGCAGATTTTTAACGCGACAGCGTTAAGGACCCCGTGTCGCAGAAAATCCGGCGTCGGTGTCGGCGTGCGGCGTCAGCGGCCACGAAAATCATCCCGAACCATGCACCCCGACCACGCAGGCCCTGCGCGTGGCACAGAGGCGCTGTTGAACCAATTTCTCAAAGTAAAATGTGTCAGAAAAATCGTAAAGCACGACTTAACCACAACGTACAGGTATGGTAGCGTCGGATTGTAATTTGAATACACGAGAAAACAAAATTCTGTTACGCGGAAACTCTAACACAAACCCCTTTTCCAGCATGTCTGCCATTCACACAGCGGCGCGCCCCGGTCGGTTGTCCTTGCACAAACGCCATCCAGATGGTGCTCGCCTCTTCGGCAGCGGCGCGCCGAGGCGAAGGCGCACAAAAAAACACAAGAACGCTGCAGTTGCCGGGACGCCTGACAAACAGTCAGGGATCTTTGAATGCTGTCGCGTTCCACTCTTAAAGGAGAACCTTAAGTGTCCTCCAAATTTCCCGCTTTTTTCTTTTTTCTTTTTTTCATTATACCCACGCTCGATGAAAAACTGGACATACAAATGCACTACAAGAAATAAAGATTGCCGCATCAGTGACAGTAGGCTAAGTTGTCAATTAAACAATGCACACCTGAAAATGCAGTATACTTCAAATGCGCAAAATCTCGGTCAAGCGGACCAAAGTTTCAGTTGCTTTGGTGTTCAGCTGAAGCGGAGTCCTAAGAGTTCACAGCTACACTATAACGGGAGACTGTCATGTGTGCGCCTACAACACTGGTGACAAACGCCTTCCATTTCGGTTAGCATAGGGGGCAGCGTTCGCTGCAGCCGCATGTAACGAAAACATGCGACACCTATCGCTTGTACCTTTGCAACCGTACTACGCAGGCGTCTCACTCTGGTGTCGTTGCGCAGAGGAACGAAGCCATCACTCGATCATGCATGCGTCGCGTGTACACATGGCGCCGTTGTCACGCCACGCACGACGCAATCGTAGCTAAATTTAGCCTCGCGCTCGGAGTACAGAGCGGCGTATAGCTCGGCAGTATACGTTCGTCCATTCGAGCGGGAATGCTCGCGTTTGAGAGGATTCACTCTGCCATATTATATAGGTATAATGCATCAAAGTCAGACCTGCGCTAATCAGAAGCTATAAGGCTCACGAAAGTTGCAATTTGTTGCGGAAATGGGCGGTTGCTCGGCTGTGGCGCCCCCGCGTATACGACACGCACGGTACAGAAATGGCGTAAAAGACTCGGGCAGCACGACAGGGGGATGCCAATTCCCGCCCACAACCCTGACCACGGTGGACCCACTAAGAATGTGGGAGCGAGCACGACTGAGATTAGACCACAGGGCCTCCCCTAGCTGTATTCATAAGTTAAACACACGTAAGCTTTGTAATGCGTCAATAAATGTCACTTGTGTATTTGCTTATACGTCATTTCCGTATCTATATAGGGCCCATAACACCCTATAAGCCGAACGCACAAGACGTTTCACCTACCCCATTGCGGCTGCATCGCCGATACAGCCTAGCCAATTTTCTTCGGGTTCTCAAACTCGGCACTGAAACACGCGAGTTAGTCACTGCGCCACCTAATAGATGTGAACACACAACCGTAAAGGCAGCCCCCCTGCATGTATACCGACGACGCCGCAGAGCCATCGCCTCTTGCGACGCAATGTCCGTGATCACACCGGCTCAGTGCAGTTGCAGCTACGAAACCGACGTCGTGCACGCGGAACTTTATCAGAGAATATGCGGACTTTTCGTGCAGGCTGTGAAAAACACCCGTACGCCTCCTCCCTCCGGTCATCCTTTCTCTCTATCCGCCTATGTCTGTGTACCCACCTGCCCTTCCATCTGCCGGCAGATGGAAGGGCAGCCCGGCAGTCCATTATTTTTCCGGCCTTGTCCTGGTCAAATTCAGAAATATAACGTAAAAAGAAAAAGAAAAATCACCGTCGATTACGATATTACCAAATGCGAAACTTGAGAGCAGCTGTGTACGTGTATACGTGCCCCGATATATTGGGCTGGCGCAGACAATCTTGCCTCGTGCGGCACGCCGCAAACGGAGCGAAGTGTGGCGCGACTGCCTCGCTAATCGGGAGATCGCGAGAGCCAGCGCGTGGGTGACGCGTTAGGCGCGATTCACGGCAGCCGTCGCCGACAAATTTACCAGACGACGCGCGCTACTGTGGCGCCATCTCGTAGCCATCGTCGCCGCACTGCGCTTTTATTCTCACGCTTTCGCCATACGCTCCTCCTCCGCTTTCCGCCTCACGGTTCCGCCGCACCCTCCCCCTTCTCCGCTTTCCTCGCATCTTTCATCGCCAGCTGCGATGCGCGTTCGCTCTGATCTTTCGCTGTGCTCGTTCGCTCGGTTACAAGTGACGCCGACGGTCGCCGCAAGAACGGGCGCCTAGGACTTGCGCTCTGTAAAAGAAAAAGTGCTGCCACCTAAACGATCATAAGGCGGGGAACGAAATGAGGTTGCTTACGGAGAGATAGAAAACAAGGGAACGATCACACAGTATAACCGACCGCATTATATTCAGCACCTGTGCGCGTGAACGGCAAAAAACGCTGCAGTCGGCACGATTGCGGACCTTAGTACGTCTGGGAGAAGGAGCCCCGATCCATGATAATGCGAGGCCAGTGCTGCATTCCTTTGTGCGGAATTGGCCCTTGCGACCGTCGTGTTCACCGTCTACGCCCCTTCACCGCTTGTCCTGCTGTATTTATTTTCTCGCCCTGCGGAAATACCGCACACGGGGAAGCAATGTCTGAAGATAACCTAGCGAATAACAATACGATGAGGCAGTCGCTTAGCAGTAGTCCGGCTGGGGATTTCCCTGCTACCGAGAACTCCAGATGCGATAGCGGCCCCGTATGAATGGTAGAACGGATACCGTCGCTCAACTAACCAAGGGTCATTATTTGGGCAGCTGAACTGATTTTTTTATTCGTTTAGAGCACACTGCGTAATGCGTTGACGTAGATTACCCTGAAGAGGTCATTCTAGAAATTCATTCCTAGTGGACACGCCTTGCCAGCTCACCCGCTACAACTCGTAAATTGCAATATGTGCCGTAAAGTAATTATTAAGATTATATTAGTACATTTTTAATTAGCGGAATATGCGTTTTGATTTTTCGCGCTAGTGATGTCCGCCTCTTCAAGTAATGCAGCTCAAGGACTAGAATTATGTTATCTGCAACAGGCTTTTTTTTTTAGAAATTCCATAAAGCTTTGAAATGATCACCCTGTATAGCGCCTTGATCGAATTAAGCTGCGGAAAATACTTCTTGTTTTGATAGTGACGAAAAATTCAGGTAAAATACAGCCTTGACGCGTATGCATGTAAGCGAAGCTTAGTTTTGGAGAACGGTGCACTGAAACAATACACAGGATATTCACAATGTGCGAGTCTGTTTACTTAAGATTACGACGTGTCTGTTTCGGATCCTTGTGTGATTGCGCATAATAGACCAGTTTAGAACAGTTTTTTGTCGCTATGTTCGACAAGGCTATTTATATAAAGACACCACATCGTATAAAGAAACTTTGAGGACGTTTAAGCTTCACCTTTAAGAGTGGAACGCGATAGTCTTGCGCTAGCCGATTCCAACTTCAGCTTGCAAATTACCTCACCGTCACCCCACCACCTAAATTTCTGCCGACCTTGACATCCTTCCCTTGACATCCATTCCGTAACTCTTATGGTCCAACGGTTATCTGCCCTACGCATTACACGACCAGCCCAGCTCCATTTATTTTTACAGCGCAGCTGCATATGACTAGGATCCCGGGATTTCTTGGCGTAACGTCGACAGAAAACAGTGGTGGGCTGATCCCGCCGGCAGTGCAGGGCAGAGCAATGGCTCATACCCCTGTAAGGCAGAGGCTACAAGCAGTGGCTCGTCGCAAGTAAAAAGGAGGTAGTGTGTGAGTTTCCACCGTAACAGAATTATGCTATCTCGTATATTCAAATTACAATCTGACAATGTGTCTGTACGCCATGTGTGTGTGTGTAAGTCGTGCTTTACGAATTTTCTGACGCATTTTACTTCGAGAATTTCAAATATTTCAGTAACGCATATGCGCCACGCCTCCGTGGTTGTGGTTCGGGATGATTTTTTTCTCTGACGGACAACACCGCCCGACCACCGGATTTTCTGCGACACGGGGCCCTCGACGCTATGGCGTTAAACAGGTCATCACCCGAGTGCACGCATTGAAGCACAACGGAAGCTTCTGTTGAGCACTGTCTCATTGCGTGCCCGCAACAACGACCGGAAGCGAGAGGTATTTCGCAGCCGTTTCAACACTTCAGATAGGCACTCGTATACTCTGCGCAAGAAAGTGCTTGTAACCTGGTCGTGCCCCAACAAGCCGAGGTAATTAGCTCTCAAGCCTCTACGAGAGTTTCTCGTAGACAAGCGACTCGATAAATTCCTCGTGAACTGCGGTTTATTCGCATTTTTCAAATTTCATTCATCTTCGCATTACCTGTTCACGCTTGTCTTCTGAAGTCCTATAACGTTCTTCGTTAAGACGAGGCTTTCTTCGCCTCTTCCTCGCCGTTTGCGGCTGCTGCCTGCTGTCTTGCCAAGTATACACAACTTGCGCCACTGGTTATGTGTAACTGCGCATGTACCACGGCTTACATGAACATTTTTGACCCATCCCCAGAATCTGTATACGCCACTGGGCAGGAGGTGGTCGAATATACAAGTAGAACAAGAAACAATAATTAAAGAAATCAGCAACAGAAGTAGCCGAGCGTGGAGAGGAGAAAAAAAATGCGATCCAGGAGCGCTGAGCTGCATAAAAGTGGAAGAGAGTTGAAGTGAAGAAATTTCCGTATTGTGAGCAAAGAAAGTATCGCTTATAATCGATGCACACAGATGCATGGCATCCATCGATTTTTTTCTCTGGTTATTTTCTCTATTATCCTTTGATTTTCTCTGATAGTGTGCAGCTATTTTGTCTGATATAGTTCTTGGGACAGTGTTTTGTATTTTCATTGACGTCGTTGTCATTTTTCTTAGCTGTGGTTTTTGGATGGCCGGCCCTTTCTGTCACCAAACTTCCCAAGTTTCACATCTAACGAAGGCAATGATGACCAAGGCTGACAGAGGGGACAGGGGGGGTGAGGCTGATTGGTGATTCCACTCGGTCGATGTCTCTGGTACGCATAAATGAAAACAGTTTGTGTAGAAACTTGGGATCGGCTTTGAAGCGATGATCCACGCGTGAAACACAGGAAGATTAAGAAAACAGGAAGCGTTTTAAGCTCTTATTCGTTGAAGATATTCGCAGAGGTGCAACTAGCGGACGATGTTGCATCGGCGAAACCCAGCATATATTCCCAACAGATCAGTACAGCTCTAGTACATGCAGCACTGATTCCAAATACAAGTAAGCGAGCTACCTTAGACGGTCCCACAGTTATTACAGGCACTTCCATTTCATTGACATTTCTGCCCGGAAAGAACACAAAAATATATAAAGCACTCTTTTTTGTTGTTGTTTTTTTTTTCTGGCGGTAAGCTGGCAGTAGAGCAAAATCTCCATATGCCAGCTTTCACATTTCATATTTTCTTGCAGAGACCTTCGATAACAAAATGATGATATCACTAACTCGACACTGAATGCGTTGCATACACAATGCACGCTTCACGGCCTTGTCTGACGTGTTCCTCAGCAGGCCCGCGAACTTTTCAGCTATGCAAACACCCTCGACTCCGTCTCTTAATTCGCTGCAGTGAAGAAAAGGCCACGGGCCATCAGACCAACGGTTTCGCGCCCTTGACAGCTGTTTATTCTTCTGCACACGTCACGTTCGACACGCGGTACTTGAAAGAAAAGAAAGCCTCTTCGAGTCGAAGCGAATGCGCGCCAGAGTTCAAACAAAGGCCACGCTTGGAGGACGGTGCGACGATAAGCGATCTCACGCAGCCAGGTTTTTCACCGAAGTGGCTCTTATCTGCGCTCTTCAGGCCTTGGCCTTTCAGCAGGTACAAAAGAAGACGGAAGTATACTACCGCAGTGTGCAACGCGCTCGCTATCGCTAAAGCACCTCAACTATTAAAAAAAAAAACTGAAAGTTCACGTACAACAACCACGATCAGATTATGAAACAGGCTGTAGTGGGACATTCAGAATTAATTTCGACCACCTGGGTTTCTTTAGCGTTCACCCAATGTAAGTCGTACACGAGCCTCAGCAGCGCAGCTGAGCCACTAAGCTATCGCGGCGAGTTGAACTATCTTATGCTCCACCTCACGCTTCGAGGTCTACTAGCTGTCTCGTATTATTGAGGGCAGGGCATTCCGAGACAACATTTTGTTAACCAAATTTCTCAGCGAAGGCGGAAATCAGCATCCCCTCAATAATCTGCAACACAACTAAGAAGTCATCAGTAATCCGTTTTTTTTTATTATTACTTTATGGACATGCTGTAATCGCTGAACAGTCCAGCCGTACTCGAACTCAAAGCCAGCCCAGCTCAAACTTCCGCTAAAAACTGCCTTGAGCGAGCTTCGAGAAGCTTGAGTATACTCAAAATCTGCCGCGAAATGCATTGTTGTTGCTATTAATATATTTCCGCACTGCGGGAAGAATGTTAAATGGTTCAACCGACGCATCTCGCGGCTCATTTAACAGCGAAGCTCTTGAAAGGAGTTCCACAGCGGTTCTCGGGCGGCATGCGGCCGGCAGCGTCTAGTCAGTATCAAATGTCAATCGAAGAACAGTTAACAACGCAGCCGAAGTTCGAGGCGCGCAGTATGATGTCGGCCCAGAAACGTAGGCCTGCCCTGCCGTTGCAACTCGCAGCTCGGTTATAGCGAAGTATTTGGAAAGGCTAAAGTATAGCGAAGCAGTGGAATCGGGCAAAGTGGAACGCTTGCAAAGCCTTGGTAGATTTCGGTCAGTGGCAATACACATAGTACTTCCGAAAGCCGTGAAAACTCCCTCACACAGGTTGGCTATCTTAAATTCATAAGTTACCAGGAATTTGAGTGCGCATTTCTCCTACCCTATGCTAAGAGCAAAGCTTATAGGAAAATGTTACGCTTTGGGTATTCGAGGACATCAATTTGGGAGTTACATCATACCCCAGAAGTCAGTTATTAAAAAAAAAAACTTAGGTGGTATTTTGTCAACCGCTAATAGTATTGACGACTGAGGCGAGAATTATGACGTCCACCGCTTCTCCTAAGGCTACATCGTATACATCGCCGACGAAACACGCGGTGTACTCTGCAACACAATGAAGTGAGTGCATACACGATGCGATGGAAACCTTCGTCAACTTGCCTAACGTCAACGAAGCCCACATCTACACTGGCAGCCTCAGCGAAATTAGTTCAGACAAGTAACAAAAAAGTTGCGCATTTTGTGAGCAGATTCACAAACTTCACAAGAATTATTCACTTCGTGCGGGCACATGGTCATGACCAAAATAACGAGCTTGCGGACCGCAATTCTACCTCTTTCTTGACACCTGTAATCCCTCTTTCCGTTGCATTTGACCTCCAGTCAGTTCTCGTTGCCCGAGAATCTATCCTCCGGCCGAACACGCGTCCCGTAATCCCTCCGTGTGTCCGCTCCTCTCCCCACAATATTTCTCGGGTGAAGGAGGCCTCTCTCTCTCTCTCTCCGAAGACTTCGGGCCGGGGCGGCCTTATACCAGCCGTCACTCGTACTTAGGGTCAACCATGTGAAGACGATGTCCAGTGTCCGAAGTGCTGCAGCTCCTGCGTCTACAGCGGATGCCCACCATCTATATATTTAGGACGTGCCGCGCGAAAGTGTACTTAGGGGTGAGAAGATGAGAAGCGACCAACCCTATAAGACATACGAACGGTCACTCATGGAGAACACATTTTTATTGTGAGAGTCACGTTCGCAGTACCTGCATGAAACGTGCCTACGTGGATGTTATGTTTAATTTCAGACTGAAGTAAATGTGCCCCGTGGCAACCCACGCGAAAATGAAAACGGCCAACTTACTGCGCGGAAGCTTTCGCAACAAAGCGAACGGACTTCCCGAAAAGCGAGACAATTATCCTATACTGAACGCGTGCCTAGTCGCAGCGTTTCCGTATGCCGGAGCTGTCACTATTTACAAAGGACTGCTCTGCCGATTATATTATCGGCATTTTGGTCTTTCATTGGTCCGGTTGCTGCGCTATATTATCTAGGAAGCATTGAGCGCTTTCATCTAGCGTTTGCCACGCATATTACGGTGTGTTCCGACGCGAAACAAAGTGAAACAACACTTAGCACATCGTAATAAGTACGAACCAACTAGATCCGCAACAAGTCGTGATACACTTCCCATGCCGTCGGGACAATATTAAGTATCGCCAATGCCTACACATGGCTACATTATCGCATACCTTTTCGTTTTGCCTGCAATTTTTTTTTTCCCGTACAGTATGAAACCTGAGCTCGGTACTTCAATGCCCAGCATTCACGCATTCGGAGTCAGACGGCCTGCCTACGCGTCCGCCTAGTCTCACCGGGAACGACGCACAAATTAATGAGGGTGTATAATAATAACAAACTACTACCGTGCAAGAATAAAGGAGTCACTATACTCGCAATTAATTTTTGAAATGAGTATCGGTAACTTTTGCGTGAAAGCTTTCTTGTACGCTCTACAACACGAGTAAATCAATGACGCCACGATGTACACCGGAATACCTTATTATCTCTCCAGGGGTGGTGTAAAAAAACAAAAACAAATGGAAGCGCCCGTCCGGTGACTCTAGCCATCGTCGCGATTAACATCATTAGCCTAATTAATGGATAGCTCAGGCTAGTCGGTCTAATATACGAAGTTCTAGGTGCAGAAATGACACGTGTATGAGGGACACAAAAAACAACCAATTAGGCCCCCTGAAGGATGAGGGGCATCTGCCAGAGACCTCTAATTAAACATGTGCTATGTGAGCAGTACCG
Organism: Dermacentor silvarum; assembly: GCF_013339745.2. Classification (NCBI taxonomy): domain Eukaryota; kingdom Metazoa; phylum Arthropoda; class Arachnida; order Ixodida; family Ixodidae; genus Dermacentor; species Dermacentor silvarum. The sequence continues at coordinate 115,235,799 of NC_051158.1, forward strand.
GTCCTGTGTGTACGAGACTGCCGTAAGATTTCCTGCAAAACTACCCAGTTCCGTCGCACGCACTTTTTCACCCTAAAGGTAGATGGCGCTTGCCAGCATGCAAAGAGGACGAAAATAAATGGGCGACTAAAGTGTACAAGTATCTGCACCTGAAAAGCATGGACACAGAATGGAAGAACAGGTAAAGAAAGTTGGCAACCAAGTACACGGTAATTGAAAGTGTAAACAGAACTCTAGGAGTCGTCAAAAAGAAAGCGAGAGAAACAGAGACAATCAATTGGATTCAAAGAATGGAAACAAAGAAGACAATGAAGATTTACAAGAATGGGAGGGAAAAAAATTATAGAAAGAAAAATCTGTACGATAACACAAAGGGCAGCGCCTTGCTATTTGAGGCTCGAGCCGGTTGCCTAAGGACAAAAACATAACGTAGCAAATATTCGGAACCAGATGACGCATGTGTATGCTCCAGCAAAAATCCCGAGACAACTCAACACATCCTGATGGAATGCGAAGAGATTCACCCAGTGAGACCCGTAGCTAACGTGCACCTTCCAGAAGTGCTAGGACATAAATTGGACAGAAGCATCAACCATTAATTCAGCAGTCGTGATAAGCAACATACGGTTAGAGTATTGGTCAGGGAAGAGACTGATACTACCGAATCCGTTACAGGCATAGGTAGCGGTACAAGTAAGGTAAGTTTCCACAAAGAGAAAAAAAAAAAAGAATAGGGAATGTATACAAAAATTCCAGAATGACAAGCATTTATAGCCCACCTGATTAACTAAAGCAGGCTAGGTGACTACTTGCCACCACCCGGTTTGAAAGGGGTTGCCAATAAAATCAACATCATCAGAGATGCGGTTCTGTTGGTACAGGAAAGTTCATTATTTTTATTTCCTTTACTTTTAAATAATGCAACCCTCAGTGACGGACTATGCCAGGAGTCATAACTTTAAGCACACAAATTACAGAGTGCACACAACATCCTATCAAAGGCCACATTTCCTATCGGCAGTTTGAGGATATTGATAGATATTGAGGCTGGTCCTGACACCCTTTGCGCATTATATTTAGCACATATTGCTTCAAATACATTTCAATATTAGCTCAGAAACAATTGCGTAAAGCATTGACCCAGGATATGAAGTCAGGTCCCTTCTGATCTTTACTGGAAGCGTATAATTATACTCGTATTCTCGGTCTCATCGTTAAAGGGTCATTCACACAGGCGACTAACTGCGGTCGAGCGACCAAGTTTGTCGCGTTTGTCGCAAAGCGACCAGTCGCAAATTGTAGCTTTTAGAGAAAAACGACCACGTTGGGCCAGTCGCTCGCTGTTCGATTTTTCAGTCAGACGCCCGCAGTCGCAAAACTGCTGAACCAATCAGATGCGCAGGGGACGTCTGTATAACGCTGGTACTTATTTTACGCCACGACGCAGTTTTGAGAAGACGACGACTGGTCGCGGTCGCACTTAAATTGCCGGTGTGAGCATCGGTCGCCTTCAGTCGCTTTTGTGGTCGCCAGTCCCCCGCGTAAATGGTCGCGCGACCTCCTCAAGTCGTCGGTATGAATGAGCCTCGAGAGAAAAGCGCCACATATTTTATATAAACAACTGTGGCGGTCTACATTAAACAAACCCGTGATGTCCGTTTTCAATACAGAACAGAATAACTGAAAATCGAGAACGCTGAGTACACATGAGAATTCACCCATACGACGTTACATATTCGTCCATGTTTTACAGCAAAGCTTCTAATGTGACTACAGTCGCTCGAAACGGTACATGCCTGTTTTCAAGGATATTAAAAAAAATAGTTACGGAGTTATTTTGAGTATATGTTGCAAATGTTAGGAGCGATATGTAAGCTAACTGACGTGTGTGGGTTAATTAAGGGCTAAATGAAAATTGCCAGATTCTCGTTTTCGGCCTGTTTGCGGGCGTTTCATATAACCCTTCTAAAGCTTCCCTGCTACCACGACAGTTCCAAAAAATGAGGTTCATGCTATGTCTGCCGTGTAGCGAAAGCTTGAAATCTGTAGGTTAATTATGAAAATAACTAGTTAATACTCGTTTTCGCGCAATTTCCTTGCTTTGTGCGAGGAGTCTAGTTAGTTTTTCCCGGTCTCCTCAGTGAACAATACGAAGCACGTATCGTTCAATTAGGAAGGACGTTTTCGGTGACGTGCAATAAGTGTTTAATTAGTGTAGGTTAATTAAATCCTTCGTAGAAAATATCTTATTGAAGCATTCCAAAAGTTTCACACTGCCGTTATCCACCATGTTTCCTGCAGAGTCCTAAAACGAAAAAAAAAAGCAGTTTAAATTTGGTGCAATGAGAGGCGGGGGCGTAGCATATTAAGTGTGGCGAAACTAACGCTTATCGCTTAATAAGGAGCATTGAAAATAATAACTACAATCTCGTTTTTATTTTCTTGTATTCAAGAGTTATAAGAGGGTCGTACTCGGTTTCTCCGGTGTCAACAGCGGTAAAGGAATCTCGTTTACGTTGTTCGAAATTAAGGAGCACATTATAGGTAACGCTTATACGGAAAGCGGAATGCATGTAGCCGGCTTGTGGCGTTTGCAATAAATTCCGCGTGCAAGCACTTATAGGAGGAGCGTTATAAGCGTGTTTTACAAACAGCACCGCATTGAGCCGGCTGCCGTAGCCGGGAGTAGAAATGCTACTGAGATCAAATTAAGTGCAAAATGGAGGGCGGGGGACATAATTGCCCATGTTCACACACGTCTGACTTCGCGAGGACGAAACACTGCCTTTGTAAAAGATTATTTCACAAGTCTTGGAAAGCACTTTTATGCGGGCAAGGTTTCAAACCGCCGAGTCATACGGGGACACCGTTTTAAAAAAGCGCGTAGCGCAATTATACGCAACTGAAGTTCTTTTAGTAACTGCTGAAAACAAAAAAAAAGAAACAAAGAGGCACGTATAGTCGGAAATAGGTGGCGCCACTCCGATCTGCCATTTGCGCCATTCTTTCCATCATGCAAAGGCTATCTGTCTCGCTATATACGAATGACGAATTCGTTATTAAACCACTCACGGCACGCTGCTCTGCTTTCCCCGTCACGCTTCTTTGTTATCCTCCAAGTTTCGACGCCGTATCACATTTGCAAGGCGATACTGTTGCGCGCTGCGGCCGAAGCACGAGAATCCGGAGCGGCGCGTCGCCTTGCAGCGCGGTATCCGATGAAACGCGGGAAATCAACAGCACACGTTTCCGGCCTTTCACTATTGCAGCACAAGGACGTCTTGCGTTTCCCGGAGACTCGGGAATGCGCACTGCTACACAAGCTCAGCCGACGTCACCTAATACGCGCAGAAATGAGCTAGCGAAGTGTTCCTTTTTGCAGCTACAGCGAGCCGGCGACCATATCAGACATCAGCAGACTGCCCCGTATAGAGCTCTATCCGTGAAACGCACTTGGGATGAACTTTCGTGGATTCAGAAATGATGTCACGCGTAACAACTTGCAGTCCTTATACCTTTTCAGAAGATAATCTATTTATTACCATACCTAGCCTATAATGAATGCAATGACCAATAAAGCATTCTGTCTTCCAAAGCTACGTGCTATTCACTACGAGATATGTGGCGAAGAAGGGGCGTGGCAAATTATTTCGCAGTTTGTTTTTCTCTCTCGGTAAAACGCAGTTTCCGCGCACTGGCGTCGTCGATGACTTCCAACAACGCCCCTAAAAAAGCGTTAAGGTGTTGGTTTGTTGGTGTACGGAATGCTTAGCATTGCAGCAGTTTAGCTTAAGACGCAGACGACCAGCCACAGTAGCTTAGTGGCTGCGGCGCATGCGCTGCTCAGCTCGAAGTCACGTATCCGATCACGCGGCAGCGGCACGGCAGTGTATACACTGCATGGTATAGTGTACCGTGCATAGGATGCACGTTAATGATATGCCCCTATAAATATGGTCAAAATTAATCTGCAGACGCCCACTATACACGGAGTGCCTCCTATATCAGATCGTGATTTGGCCACCTAAGTCCCCCAGAAGTTCACTGAACAAAAGACGGTGCTCCCGCCTTTCGTTGTGCAATGTTAAAATGTTTTTTACCGAGTATCATCACCACCGGACAATGCCACGGCAGCGAATCGAATCAAACACGCCATGCTGACCCGAAGGCAGCTGGAAGCGGCAAAATATTCACGCACCGGCAACTGAAATGGCAGATCACACTGCAGTAACGTCACGTTCAGAACCCCCTGGTCTCTATTTTGTTTACGTAGCCGACCTTGCAAAGCCCGTGTCGAACAAACTTCAACTTTCCCCGAAACATTCGCGATCCGCGCCCAACCGCGTCACGACGCGCTTAAATCTGACGCACTAGCGGAGAAAAAAGAAAAAAAAAGAAAGAAATTGCGTTCGCGCGCTCGCAAAACAACGGACCTTGAGCACGGCAAAAACTCGCTGCTGCTCGCTCATCGTGACGTCAGCGGCTACGCAAAACGCACGCGGCGCTGCGGGCAATATTTGGCAAAGGCGCGTCAAGCTCGCTGCACGTAGCGTTCCTTTCCACGGCGAAGCAAAAAAAAAAAAAAAAATGTAAATAAACAAGTCGCACCAAGATTGCGAGATGCGAAGCGCAGTCACGCAACCAGGGATCTTTCTTTTTTGTCTTACCCCCAAACCACGCAATCGGTGCACGCACGCACGCACGCACGCACACACACACGGGCACCTTTGCCGTCTTCCACGACGGTGCAGGAAAACGGCAGACGGTCGCCGGAAAGAAAGAAAGAAAAAAAATGTCACAGTTTCGCCCTAAGGGCGAAGCAATGAATGCGATAGCAACACAGCAATGTCATACGAAGTAAGGTGAGCGGCTTTGGTAGCAATATGAATTGTAGTAAACATGAGCTGATTAAGTAAGCAGGTGTGCTGCGGCGTAAGTAGACCGACATGAAGAGAGACTCGATGACCACGAGAAGGCGCGTGTGAAACGGTGGTGTTGATGAGAAGCGCTTCCCGTGGGCAGCGCGTGCGAAGGGACACACCTGTAGCGCTGCACTGCCGATCCGGGCAGCATTGCGTGTGTAGCGTGCGTTGGAAAATGTGGCCCGACTATTACGAACTGAATGAACAAGCGTGGTGTGAGCGCGCACAAACACGAAGAGATCACACTGAATGACAGCAGACAACGACTGTCAAAACGCTGGCAGCAAGCATACGCCGCAGCGGGCGAAGGTACGTGCGGTCTATCGCTTCAACGGAAACTGAACTGCGAATGCACGGCGCTTAAAGGTCAGAGCCGTGTGGAGATAAGAGACGGTGCGAGCGAGCGACGAGCGCGGTTGTTGGCAGAGGTGCGCCCCCCCCCCCCCCCCCCCCCCCGCTTCCTCCGGCGCTGGCTTCCCGCTTCCTTGCTTGCGCGTGGGAGAGAAGAGACTGCGGACGAGCGACGAGCGCGGTTGTTGGCACAGAAGTGCCCCCCCCCCCCCCCTGCTCCCTCCGGCGCTGGCTTTCCGCTTCCTTGCTTGCGCGTGGGAGATTGAGTGCGTTCGCTCTCCGTGATAGCGCGCGTCCCCGCACGCTTCCTGTCGGGCATACGGCGCGCGGCGAAGATTTTATCTATAGGGAACCTCACGGCGACGGCGACGGCGACGACGACGGCGACGACCACGGCGACGACCACGGCGACGACGACGGCGACGACGACGGCGACGCCGACGGCAGAAATCCGGTGCAAGTGTCCATATAATTGCTATCGCAATAAAACCTTGGCGGCGGGAAACTATTTCCGTGACCTGAGGAACGGTCGTCGTCTGAACTGATACGTGGCGTAAACAACTTTCGGAGCGAGAGGCGCGAAGCGAAGTGTTCGTTCCTTCGTTCGATTCACGACAAAGCGATGTTGCTGGCTCGGAGCCCACGCCAAAGGAGCTGCACCTGAGAGGTCGCGATGACAAGACAAGGGTTCGGTGGGCGAAGTCAAAGGCGGAACAGAGGGAGGGGGGGGGGGGTTGCTTTTGGAATTAACAAACCCCAGAAATTAAAGTGGCACGAAACTTCAACATGTCGCAAAAATATTCTATTTGCAATATCAATGTTTGTAAACAGCCCTTTTCATCTGCTGTCGTCAGTGTATTCTAGTTATTTTACCCGTTATATTTTGTAATGATGCCGATTATTGACGTACCTCGTTATACTTACTTTTTTTTCAACAGATTTTATTATTGGTATCCATATATATTTGCACTGTCAACCTGTTCAACGTATTCTTCACTGGACCGACAACTAGCCAATGTAAGCTATCGGTCCAGATAGTGTATAACCACCTCTTGTGATTTATCAATTGAATGAATGAAAAAAAAAAAAAAAAAAACGCACGCCTTTTGTTCCAAAGTGTTCGCCGTTTAGTTTTCTTATGCCGTTGGTGGCCTCAGCATGCTTCCGCAGACAGGAAAAGGGTGCGCGTAGGTTGTGAGCCCGAATGTCTACGACGTGAAAAATGCCCGCATTCGCTTACTTTTCCGTCGCACAGTGGCAAGAAACGCTTCCGCTAATGAGTAACCCGCTGAGCTGTTTTTAACGCGGAAGCTATACTGTTTACGGCTGGGCCTCCCACGGAATTCCGGTGTTGGTTTTGAAAAAAAAAAAAAAAAAACGTCATGGTGGGCACGCAATAACCCCCGCCCCACTAATAGCTTGCCCTTGAGGCCACAGAGTTTCCTGCTAAAGTTACTAGACGCTAACTCTGGCACTTCAGTCACTAAGCTATACCACGAGAAATATTAGCACGTGCATTCGTCTCATCTTCGTGCATGTGGCAACAGACGTTCTCACATGGCTTTGTTCCCTGCCCTTTATACGCGTGTATTGGTCCCAATTTCGAGGCACGCCTATTCTGAACGCAGAAGGCAATAAACCTCCTCGCGCATGAGTAATGACTGCGAATTGTAGCATTTGCAACGCACTATTGTGCTCAAAATGATCAGTTTGCAAAGTCACAATGCCGGTTGAAGCCAGAAGTACTCAGTTAAAGCAAATCCATGCACTATAAGCATCATTCTCACGCCGGCGGAACCATCATGCTTGCAAGAAATTATGCTTGAGGCCAAACGGATAACCATTTCTTACCCCTTTGTGCAATTCGCCGGAAATGAACGGTGTTGGAGGTATTCGCTTTGTTTCACTTAACCTCGGCCGCAAACGTGATTCGGGCGTTATGCCGGGAGTCTTCCTTAGACTGGTTCTCGATAACGAGGGACAATGTAAAACTGACAAACTGACAATGGCCTAGCGGCCAAGGTATAGGGCGACTAACCGAGGCAAACGCGTCGCTATGGCAACAGACAGGCGGCTCGTCATGCCAGTGGCTCGGATTCGATTGGCTTCGGGAAGCGTGTGCATTCCTTCGCTCGTGACAGCTTTGAGAAATGGAAGTCAAACTACACGACCTTGAATGTCACCCTCAACGCTATAAACGCGAGCGACGTGACGGCGCCGCTACTGAAGCGGCAACATGCGAAAACATTGGCGGCACCTGGTGTTCCCTTCTATTTATCGTTGCCTTTACTTTTTTGCGTTAATATCTGGTTTGCTAAGATGCTGCGGCTCAACGTAAGCCTCATCTATGGGCAATTAGGACGATCTGGCAGCGCGACACGCAAGTGCACAGAAATAAACGACGGCACAAGCACAGGTTATAACCTCGAATTTAATTAAAGCAGGCGAACTAGAGAGACACCGTAAGCTCACGTGGCAGAGAGCATACATGAAGCAAGGCGTAAAGATTTAAGTGTTTCAGTGTGTGCTGTGTTGCCACGTGCGCTTACCGTGTATATATATATATATATATATATATATATATATATATATATATATTCTTCGGCTGTTTGAATGAAATTACCGATCGTCGCATTGAAATGCCAACATGCGCGGCATTCCGTCCACATCTGCTATTCCATGTATATATATGCTCCCAATTCAGCCAAGTATTTTGCCTTATCACAAAAAAGAGAAAAACACAATCAACGTTCACTTCGGCAATCGATCACGTGATCTGACAACGATAACGAAGCGGTTTTACTCGGTTCAGGAGGGGACACAAGAAACACCGCTAATGATACTGGCCAAGAACGACATCAAACCAGAGCGAAAAAGATCCGATTGAGTGAAAGGAAGATCACCGAAGAGAAACCGCTGCGAATCAAAGAGGGAGAAAAAAAGTGATCAAGCGAATTAGAGACTTGAAAGCGAGACTCCTTTCAATCCATGCTGAAGCGAACCGGAAAAAAAAAAAAAGCTCAAATGACGAGTACCCTGCCCTGCTGGGTTCCTCGTCGTTTTGAAGCGGGACGAAGTTGGAAGCTACAGTTCAATCCGGCTAAGTGCTTCCCCGGAAAAAAGTTCGGGAATGGAGACTGAGACCCCGTTTTCGGGACACTGCGCCGTGTGATGAAGTGCGGGGATTGTATTTGATTATTTTTTCCTTTTTTTTTTCGAATCGGACGGAGAAAATGTGACCCGAGAGGCGAGGGCATTGATGAAGAAGAGCCGCGTTGGGCTGAACAACGTTGATTTAGGCGAGTGCGTCTCGAAAAACGGATCATTTCAACCGACCAGGTCCACAGACAGCAGGAAATAAAGCGTACGCATTCCTGTGAATATCTTTTTTTCGACCGCAATCTGCATATATTTCAGTACAATTGTCACTAAAGTATCGTACTTTCTTTTTTCTTTTTCCAGCACTGGCAAGAATCGGTGATGCGTGTTTTCTTTCGGCCTTATATTATCCCCCGCGGTGTGCCGCTTAAAATTAGGAGAGAATGTTCACTGCCCCTTCTGTACTACGGGCTACGATATGCGCATGCGCACATGAAGCTCCGTGTGCGTGCGTGCATGCGTGTCTGTCTGTACGTGCGTCGCTGGAGCTGCCCTCAGAGTTTTGCGAAACCACGAAGCGACGCAGCAAAGCTGTAGATCAGAGAGAGTAGCAATATGGAAGGAAGTTAACTGCTCATTCCTCGTAGTGCGGACAACGACACGTACACAGAATGCACATGAGACAGCGTTAACACACAGCATTATGTAACGCTGCGTGTTGTCTGATGCGCTCTCCATTTCCGTGCCCTTGCACCCGCGCGACGAGAAATTGGGCGATGACCTCGATACCAACAAGCCCATACAGCCGCTCTCGTCGAGGTTAACTATACCACGCTTGAAACACTACCGCGTCCATATAACGGAGAGTGCAAAATAACTTCCGCCCTGCGTGCACGCACACGCTTGTGTAGGACACACGCTTTTTCCTTTTCACCGCTCCCATGCGCTATCAGCATGCGTAACCGTCTCCCAGATAACACTGCTTCCCTGATAAACAATTGCAGGTTTGGCAGTCATGTCTCAAAACATTTTTCTGCTCAAAGGGAGTGCACGTTCTGCTCGTCTTTTCCTTGTCTTTCTGTTTCTTCAGTAGCTACCATTGCCCCCTATCTATCATTGCTAAGGATATCGTCCTTAGCAGTACGATATCCTTTATTATAGATTCGGAGCCCGAATGTCCAACGAGACAGAACGTCCTCTATTGGTCATTCAGTCTCGTTGTAACCTCAGGCCGGAAGCGCTCATTATTGCCACGTTCCTGTCTCAGTTGTATCCACTTGAACTACTTCTCTGAAAGAGTGCGCGACAACAGACAGACAGACAATGAACTTTTATTGAGGTCCTGAGGGACTATAGCCGGCGGAGACCCGTTGGGGCCCCTGGCACGCCGCTGGCTGCTCCCATGTCGGAATCGGGAGGCCAAGCCTCTCCGCTCTTTCACGGGCCCTCTGTACGGCCATGGACTGGAGCTTGAGTTCCGTACTAGAGATGGCCTCGTCTCAGTCCTGTTCGCTGGTGAGTGACGTATACCGTAACGCAGGACACTGCCAGAGCATATGAGCTACAGAGCTGAACTCCTCTCCACAATCCGGGCACTGTGGGTCAATTTCTGTGTTAATCCTGCTTAGGAAACCTCGCGAGGGATATGACCTCGTCTGAAGCATCCTAAGCGTGATCCATTGAGCTCTACATAGATTTGGGTGTGGAGGCAACATGTTGAGATGCACGACGACATTTTTTTCGGAGGGTGGGGGGGGATTTCACCGTTTTTCTTTAAGCGTTATTGCTTTTTTTTTTCGTATGTTATTCGCGCAGCAATTTTTTATTTGATATTTAATTGTGCGACATTGTCTCCCTTGCTGAATGTCTTACTCGAAGCCTGCAAGCCATTCCTAAATATGAAGAAATTAAAACAAAATAGCAACAGTTCCACTTGATGAGCTAATTTGTATACGATTGCTGCATAGCCTAGAGCATCAGATTACAGATGGGGCAGAAAGGAAGCTTCGTTTGGCCTCATTTCTGCACCGGCCGTAACGTTAAACACTTCTCGCTTTTAAATCCTTGCAGTGCCGCGGAGGCTATGGGGCTCGTGCCGGGCAAACAGTAACCAGAGGAGGCTGCGCGTTCAAGAGAAATAGGTTACGGTTCGCCCATTGTACGGTACTAAAGCTCCGGCGACTCTTACACACACTCGGCGTCGCGCACAGGGCGAGATCTGAGGTTGAGCCCCTTGCGTTTTTCTTTGTCCTCACAATAAAGAAACCAAGTGGCGTACTGGCGCCATTCGCGAACAATCCTTACCTCATCTCACACCAGACCGCGCTATGTACTCGCACTGTGGCCCAACATCGCATACTCGATCTAATCCGATTCTAAGCGGAAAACCAAAAAGCCAGCAAAATGTATATAATATGTCAACCAATGTAAGCCGACAAAAAAATAAAAAGCACTAACCTTTAGAAGTCTAAAACGATCGTTATTTCGAAACCACGCTAGGCGAATCTGCTGTAGCCTATACTGCGTGCAACCGGTCACTGATCATCGTCATCAACGTGGAAATCAACGGATTCCTTGGCACTCTAATCTAAGCCAACACATTATTTTTGTATCCCGCTTTTTTTTTTTTCATGAAAGTATCAGCTCAGCATTAAACAAATACGGTATGTCCCGACTGCGACGAACCCGCCACCCTATACACCACGCCACATAAGAGTGCCAACGCTCAACAAACTTCATCCGAAACTCTCACCCTACACCCTATAGCTCAGCGGGAGGCCTCTCCGTCCCACGTTGACTCGCGGGGCCAGCTCGATCTGGTCCGGAAAGCGCCCCCGGGAGGTCCTGGCTCGTGGGGTTCTGGACCGAGGACTCCACTCACGCGCATAAACGCTGCGGGATCTCTGTGGCCGATACGCAATACATGTTTTGTCTCTCTCTTCTTTTGTGTTGTCTGACGCGACCCCGAGCATTCGTTGCACTAAGCGAAGCCGGACAGATGAAGTGTATGTCTAACCCTAAGGAATTTCTAGGGCAGAACAGTTTTCCGAAACAGTCAAACGGGCTATATTTAGCGAACAAAGAGAACATTTTCAGCCTGTATTTTCGCGAACTAGAGCACCCACTTTGTTTCGTTTTACGGACCTCCAACTTGCCGAACAGACTGACTAATATAACCGTCAGATCCTGCAGTACAAAAAAAAAAAGAAAAAAAAAACAGACAAGAGAACTTCCCTGAAGTAATATAAGAGAAGGCTAGCACATACTTTTTCATTCGCGCTTCTGTTAACAGTCATCGATAAGTTCATGTACGCTAACAAGCGTAATATTATACCCTCTCCTCCCCCCCCCCCCCCCCGCACAAAAAGAAGAAGACGATTAGACTTTCGGGAATATTTATCTAAAAGCTTCCCTAGACAAGTTATTTTACAGGTTATTGTATTACATTTAATACACGAGCGAGTGTTCCCTCTTACATACACAAGAGTGTAAAACACCTGATATTTGTATGTTATTTCCGCATCGTGGTTATTTTACAGTGAGCATCCGTAGCATACCTTTCGACGCCCCAGCATGTCTTTTTTATAGACGAAAAATAATTTCACAAATATGTCTTTACAGGGATTCCTATTTGAACTGTACGCTACATTAAGGTAAATGTGACCTGGTCAAAGTACCCTACACTTTGGGTAAGGGACGGGGGAGCGAATCAGAGAGAGAGGAGAGAGCGAACAAGCAAGAATTCAGTCTTGTTTCAGTCGCAGCAAATATCGAGCTCGTTTTGTGCAACACTGAATCACCTACACATCAAAGGGAGTATAAAATATGACTACTGAGTTAATATAAGTTAGTACGCTAATTATGTTTCTGCGTGCGGAACGTTTAGGTCAGAAAAGGCACAGAAGTGAAACACACATGGAAACGCCATCTTGAAGACCCCACACTAGGTGTCCACGACATCACGGATTTTGACAGCGCCTGATTACATAGCATCGCACAAAAAAAAAAGTCTTTAAAAAATTAAAAATAAATGAAGCCGTCAATCTCGCGAGTTGAGACGTTCAATCGCACAGAAAGGGCCCAATAAGCACGCGAAGTGTGTGAAATACATGACGTAATATTGACGTTCCGGAGCAGCGGTTGACGCGCGACATTTATCAATAGAAACTCCGGCCTCTTTTTTTTTTTTTTTTTCTTATTGTTTGCGCTCGCGCTCCGACCCCCCTCTTTTTCCGTCTTTTCATTTCTTTTTCTTTTTTGCGCTGGTAATCAACACTTCCTTAGCAAATTAATGAATACAGAGTCGCGAAAAAAAAAATGACACGAAGCGAAAGCAATTTAGCGCCCCTCTTTAGCGTCACTCTAACGGTGCTCAAACGACGCTGAAGGAGGATCGCGAACAATTTATTTTCACCGTTGCTTGCTGCGAGATTCTGAGCCGCGATTCACCAGTACACAGATAACCCAAAACACACGATAGTACAACATCGGTGATCGCCATTAGTTTGACATGCGTCGTCTTCTGTATAGCCGCTTGCACGATACAGTTTTCCCCGTGGCGATGAATGCATAAGGACCCGCTAAACTCTTCCCGGGAGTGGCAGTAATCCGCCGCGCATATAGTAGTCGAGAGAGAGACAGAAGAAAGGGGAAAGGCCGGGGAGGTTAACCAGAGGGAAAGAGCCGGTTTGCTACCCTACGCTGGGAAAAGAGGGGAGAGGAGCTAAAGTGACAGGAAAGCAAGGATAGATACGCACAAATGCACAATCACAGTCGGTCACTGTCACCGCATACAGTCACTGCACAGCACAGCAGCACTTGCAGGACTACAAACATCAGTTCGGGCTACAGCAGCTTGTCCGAGTCTGTTGTCCTTAAAAACAGCAACAATGCCTTTGTCGCCCGCCGCTGCTTTGGCTTGCGATTGTCGGCATTCCGAAATTATTTCCTCAGTTAAGGCTCTTTGGTCGAAGCGCGCTATCGCGACACAAAAACAAACAAAAATCGGTTTATCGATGGGGGCCTGACACTGTTTCCTTGGTCACTCACTAATGAGCCGACTTGTAGTTAACCAGAGATAACGAGGCTGTTCGAGGGGCGAGAATTCGTCAAATTACCATTTTTTTTCTCGCTTTCTCGCGCAGCGCCCGGCGACGCCAATAAGCAATTGATTCGGCTTGAGCGAAGTTTTTCCTATATACATACGCAAAACGTTTTTATGCGAGCGGCCCCTTGACCTTTTCGAGCGCACGCAGCTTTATATATGGAAACGCGCACGTCCTTAACGACGACGTTAGAACTAATTACGCGGCATCACTTCCAGTAACGAATACACGACTCGCGCAATAACAAATGAAGAGAAAGGCAGCAGTATTTTTTTTTTTCACTGGCGTAATAAGCGAGATGTTCCTGCGTGGAAGACAGGCGCGAACATGCACACGTGTAAAGTAAGCGGGGACCATGACGAGCCTTGTCTGTCCTTTCTGTACGCGTGTCCCGGTCACTCCAGTCCTCCGTGTATGCATGCAACATTTCTATGACGTGCCCAGCAAGAGGCGCTCCCAGTGACCTGCGTTAACAGCGCACACGCAGTCATACGCAATTATGACACGTAGTACAAGACGACTGCTGAATTATTCGGAGAACGGAACTAAGAAAGTTCGATGTAACTTCGCCAGTCGGCTTGGATTTTCTGTTAGCGCAACTCCGGAGGCGTTTTACGGGGAAGTATTCACCGTGCCTTTTCTATCGGGAGGCAACTGAACTATCTATAACTAGCTGCGACGAAATTTCGTTTTCAACGGATGGTGTGCTCGGACAACTTTTTTTGCGGTTGTGGGCATAGTGATCCATGACTAAAACTCGTCATACGAAAAAAAAAAAAAAAAACTTACGACACGAATGTGCGAGCGACACTTGTTTGTCTTCATCCATTCTCATCCTGTATTTCACATTGTACAGGGTCGTCCACTCTTAGTACGAACACGGCTCAGCGTGGCCGCGCTCCGCGGAGCGCCAGCGCACACGGTGCGGCCGCGCATCGAAGCTAAGCGGCGCAAGCGCACAAGGGCTTGGAGGTGGGGCTTCGTGTCGTCTGCTAAAGTGCACGAGCGCGCTGTGCTTCAGCAGACAACAGACGGCACAAACACGACTCAATCGCACTAGCTAGCCACTGTAATCGCACGCTTTACCAGACGACACGAAGCCCCGCCTCCAAGCCCGTGTGCGCCTGCGTCGCATAGCTTCGATGCGCGGCCGCGCCGTGTGCGCTGGCGCTCACCGGAGGGCGGCCACGCTGAGCCGTGTTCGTACTAAGAGTGGACGACGCTGTACCAGCAGCAAACTCACCTGTAGCGAACAAACCCCGCCTTCATTTGCTTAAACGCGACGTAACTTCCACACACATCTAAAGCGAACGCGCTTCAACGCCTCCGTTACTACGTGTCAAGATTTAGTGGCGGTACACTTTGGTCGCCGCCTAACGAGCGACGCTTTTACTTATCTTGCTTCCCCCGCGCTCACCTAGCTCTCCCGCGCGAAGCTATATATCCACCGGGACGAAGAAAGCAACTGTTCGCGCCCCCCCTGCCAAGAAGGCAGCCCACAGAAACGGGTCACACCACACTTCCGAGCACCTGCGGCTACGGCTCAGCGGCTTGTCGCGCTCAGCTGCTGCCGCTCGAGCACCCTGCTACTACAACGGCGGCAGAACGCAACAGGCTCCAAGAGTGCTGAGGTTGCGGTGCGCGTTGGCGACGCTTCCAGGTGGCAAGGAAGTAATAGTACTCGATGCGACTTGCACTCCAACCCGACGTCGCCCATAGAGTTTCTCACTATAACACCTGGAGGGTAATCTGGCGCCACCGTCTATGGGAGCTTCCTAAAGGGCGCTGTGCCGTCATGGGAATGACGGGATATGTGTCGGCGAGGCTTGTGTTGTCTGGTGTTGAATGAGGCTTCGTTTAAAACGTGGATGTGGCTACACAAATAATGCGTTTTAAAAATAAAGTCTACATAAATAGTTTTCATTCACCCATATTACAGCTCTCAAAGTTTACTCACCTACAATGCAGGATCAAGCGAAGGAAAGCAAGAACAGACGACAAGTTGTTCCAAAGCGAGAATCTTGTCTTTCCTCCAACTTAAGCGGCCAGCTGATACTTTTTATGTACGTCTAATTTAATTGTACATCCAATAATATGTCCTCAAAATTAAACAAAACATGTTTTTTTGTGTATTAATAAAGCTAAAACAGCTTCTTAAGTGGTGTTTCCGCAGGAAATGAATCGTGACAGACGGAACGGTGCTAGCCAGGCGCGTCTTCAAGGCGTCCTGGCTCTCCGAGAACGATGCCAATCCGAAGTCACAATATACCGGCATTTCCGTTCACACCACAGCGCAGCAGCGCCATATTTCCCTCTAGGTAATATAGTGAGAAACTCTACGGCGTCGCCCGCATAGCCAGCGACGCGTCCTTGCGATGTCGAAACGCATCGATCATCTTTTCCAAGTTCCCCGGCGCGTCGCGGCGGTCGCTCAAGATCCTCCGAAGCAGGCGACTGCCGTGTCGATGTAATAATTGATGAGGCTCAAAACATCCCGAAGCTACTACACAACTGGGACATAGGAGCGCGGGGCTCTGAATCGATTTGTGCTATCGCTTTCTTGCATTTCACTCTTTAGATGCTATAGCGCCATTGCTGGTAATCGAGTAATCGAACTCACCATATCTCGTGTGTCAGCAGCAGAACGTCGTGACCACAGCGATACATCAATGCGAAACGTACGCGCGTGCGTGTCTGGTAAACGTAAAAAAAAAATATGTCATTTCAAAACACATGACAGTGTCTCGGCTAGTTTGTTCCCGTGACCACGTACAGTCGAGCACCTCTACAACGAACTCCGGCTACAACGATGATGATTTGATGATTTATGGATTCTATTGGCACAAGGGCGTGATATGGCGAAACAGCGCCAGGCAAAATATAATGAATGGATTATCGATGGTATAGAACGCGGCAAATGTCAGTTGTGAATGGCAGATGTAACTTGGCTGTAGTTAGACCTAAAATTTGTGGTTGTATATTGCGTAAAATGTGCACGCATTAAAATAATGGCAATGACTAGTGGTTTATGCTATGAACATAAAAGTTAGATTACCAAGGAATGATGCCCCAAACGTGCGGGTAACAGTTGCACTCGTACCTCACCAGTGAGCCATCGAACGCGAAGTGTGGGAGGCACGATCTTCAGAAAAAACGCTATCGCCGCAGCAGCCTCTGCTTAGATGATGTGCTATACGCATACCTTGGGCTGACAACATGCAATGTACGAACATCTAGTAAAAACTTTAAAACTAGCTTACTTTCAAAAAGTGGTTCGATTCCGAGAAACATTGCAGGGTGGAGGGGTATGTCTGTGTGCCGGGGCAAAGTACTTTTCTCATTAAGCTTCTACTTCACGACACTAACAAGACGTGTAGGACCGTTAGCGTCTCGCCACATTTATCGCAGACAGGAGGCTCATCACAGGTGAGCAGGTAGGAGTGAGTGCCATACGTGTGGCTTATCCTAAGACGGCAGAAAATAGCCTCAGTTTGCCTTAATTTTGTAATTGGCGGCCACTTTTCTACATTTCGCTTAATAAAGTGTTTACTAAGTATCTCAGTGTCCCACGTTTGTTGCCAATGGCCTCTCTGTTTCTTGAGTAGGAAGAGATTTAAAGCTATGACAGGGAATGGAAGAAGCCGCTACAGCGAAATGACCCGTATAACGAAAGAATAATTACGCTCCGGTTCTAGTGCGAGCTGTGCGATGCGCGACCTTTAAAACGAAGTGACCTGTATAACGAATGATTTCGGAGGCCCCAAGTACTTCGTTATGAAGGACCCCGTTCGACTGTATGACCAATGTATAAATACGAAGAATCTCGGAAAAGGGTGCACTTCTCTAACCTTGAAATTCTCCGGGACTAACAGCTCTCTAACGTCGAGCCCGGACCTGCCGTCATGACATCAACGTTGACTTCAAAACAGGCCTGGTCTGAAAGACAAGAGCGCTTGTAACGACCCCTAAATAATAAAAAAAAAAAGAAAATGAAAGAGACCCTTAAGACTGCTTGCGTGTGGGAATGCGAAAGCATTAGAGTCGCTTTGATGAAATGTTTTCTTTTTCTTCTTTTTTTCGCGCGTTCCTCGTCCGCTCTCGCCTGCATTCTAGCTGCGCCTCGGCAAGGCAAAATGAAAACACGCCAAGCGTCTCAACGCGCCCGCGAGCAGTTCATAACTCGACGGGCCGTTCAGCGGCGATCAATTGGACATTAATGCTGTTTTTTATTTTACACACTCATGGCTGCGACGTGACGTGTGCAATGACGCACACACTAGACATATCCACTTGGAATGACTTCTATGGATTTGTAGTCGGTGAGGTTTCAAGGCATATCCACTTGGAACAAACATCTAACGATCGCACGGGTTTTCGAGATATGCGCCGTGTAACTTGCGGCAAAAACGCACCACTGTCCTTACTTTTGTAACGAGCCGCCGTTAAAGGCATTTGAGCTCAATAGTAACTGAAAAGCCGATGTTTTTCGTCGCATGAATGTCTCGAAACTGTTGTCGTCCTGCAAATTCGTTTCCAGTGTATACGTCTTGCAAACCTCGCCGGCTACAATTAATAAATTGCAATAAGTGCCGTAAAATATGCGAGCAGAAAGTTAATTGGTGAATTTCTGTCAATTAGTCGATTATGCATCTCGACTTCTCATGCAAGCAATGTCCGCTAAATGACTAGAATTATGACACCTGCAGCATGTGTTTCACGAATCGCAAAAATATGGAATCATTACAAATATGTCTTTATTAATATTGTTAATTAGCTATTACTGCACAGGTAATGAATATTTATTCTATCCTTGGGAAAGTGCCAAAATCTGATTTCATACGGAAGTGTGGATGAGCTAAAAATGACCTCGTCAGCAGATGCGTCAGATTTTGAATGCTGCACTAGATTTCCAAAGAAAGAGCTTAGGAGTCTATATATTTAGAATGCTAACGAAGGATAGTTATAACTTGTGCACAATGCAATAAAGTTGCATCCTTCGAAAGTGAAAGACATGCTTGCAAGACACGGTGACAGGCTAATGAGTCTTCAGCGAGGACTCCTAATCATGCGTATTGTGTTTCTCAATAGTGATGATGTCTGGGATAATATTTATGTGAGCCACACTAATCATGAAGACTAAAGTATTCCACGGGCTCATGAATTCTAAAATGATGTATGGTATATTAAATCAGATTACAATTTAAGTATCTGCACTTCAAGAAACTGTTTACCTTATACATAAACATAGATAAATGTCCATACGAGGAATACAATTGAAAAAAAAGGAAAGTTTAATGTCAGAAATTACTAAAATTTCGTTTTATTAGAGCTTACCAAACTACACGAGTTTGTTAACTGTAGACCGAAGCATGATGTTTGTGTTCAATAACTTCGACTTTTTACCCTTTTCTACAACAGCAAACAAAAGCCAACGGCCATCTTCACAAAATGTACTTTTCCAAAAATACGAAAATGCATGTCATTATAAAATGACACACTAGATTAAGCTCAAACTTTTTGCCATAATTCTTGAGATCCATAACTGGCAGTGGCTATACCGAAAAGCACAAATTGTACATAAGGAAGTTGTTCATGACATGAAACCTTCTTGCCCTTTAATGAACAAACTGCTGAGCTCACAAGTTCTTCACATTTTCCAACCAGAAAGCTGCAAGGCTTCAACAATGCACATGACAAAAGTGAAAGAAGCTTTAACATAGTAGCAGGTTTCCTTTGCTTCTCGGAAACAGAATGTCCAGCGTTTTATCCCTCTCGTTAGCACAAGGACACAAAAAATGCCCGACAATGGAATACACCCTTCGCCTAACACAATCCATTATTCAAAATGTGACAAGGATTCCATTCAGAACTTCAGAGTTCTTAAAAAAGTTCAAGCAGCACCGAAATGAAAGCTCAGAAAAAGATTATTTGAATACAATGGCCCACAGAAGATTGATACACAACACAACAAAGAAATAAACAAGCACTTTAGAAGATGTTCACCCTTTCGTTCTATGTATAGGGTCATTCACTCTTAGAGGGGCACACCAGATTACTTTTCGGTATTGTAGGAGAAGGAAAAGACAATTCTGCTGAAGGCAAATGACATTACTACCGCTAAAAACCATTTTCCATGGTGTTTTCCAATACAATTGCACCAATATGAGTGCATCGCATGACAAGCGATTGTGTCAGACATGTAAATGATGAATATTAATTGCCTGTATATCATACATTACGAAGAACCACTTAATTCTTTTTTTTCCATATTTAAGCTGATGTGAGTGCTTGAATAGCGATAACGTGCCGCCTTTATCACAACACAATCATAAGCTTAGTCACTGCACTGAAACAAGTCACTTTTCATCTTAGTAACGCTGCACAAAATCAACATTAGAACACTCGTATCATGGACAGCACAGTCGCTACTTGCCTGTCCTTTCCTTAGAGAACAATTCTCTCTTCCTGAATGTTTGTATGTGATCAATGTACTCCCGAAATTTAGCAGTGATGTGTTGAATCAGCTGCTTCCATCATGTCTGGAGGCTCACACTTCCTCATTAACCAGTATAAATAAATAACAGTTGACCATAATTATTGGCTATTATATGCTAAATTCTCACCATAATTCCAGGTTTGTGTGATGCAGACCACAATACAAGTCGGCAAGAATGCGAGCCATTTAATAAACAATGTGTTTACATTATCCCAAACTTTATTATGGCAGTTACAATTTTAATCTTCACAATGCACAGCACTATACTTCAAGGTGTTGCACAATGGGAACACGAAGCAGCAGCACTAATAGTTCCAGCAGCTTTACGTCTTTAGGTAAAGGCTGACACACAAGCATCAGCCCTTCCACAGCTGTTTTAATTCTGTGCTTCAGCATATTTATTGTGCAAGTTAAATTCCAGTGGTTTACACCCATCATTGTTACGGTACTGAGCCAAACTAAGCATCAATACAGTGCAAAAATTGCAAAGCTCCTTAAAGGTTTTATATTACTGAACTTTTTTGTTCGCTTTTTGTATCACATTAATAAGCATGGCCTCAGATGAATAAGCACTTAAGTGTGTTTATTGTTCCCTTTCTTGAATCCACGAGTTCAGTGCAAAAAGCTATAGCATATTGCCGCAGAGATCTCTCCGCGCGAAGTATCCTTCCAGGCGTCTCATCGCACCGCCGTTGGAAGAGCGCCAGCAACGCCTTGCGCGTGGCGCGAACGCGGCTCTCGTGCACGGGAACGCGCCTGCGCGTGTGCTCAATCTTCGGACGTGGTTGACTGTGGAACGCGTTCCTGTTAACTCTGCTTGTCAATTGTGTGAATGTGTTTTAGCGTTAAGTCTCTGGGCACAAGTTCGCCCACAATAAACCAGTTTGTTTAGTGTGCTTCATTGAAGAGTGCTACAATATTATAGGTGCATGCATAAGTCACGGTCGTGCGTCCACACAAGCAATGTGAGGAAAATTAACCACAATGTACCGCCCATACACAAACATATTTCTAGAGAAACCAACATAAAAATGCCATCAAGAATTATCTTGACATTTGCCTACAAAATTATATTGAATGACACCAAACAAAAATGTATTCTAAACGGAGGACAAATGCAGTAGATAAAAATTGTGGCAATACCAAACATTATTGGACATGAAAGATGAATATGCTAGGCTAAATTCGTAGCTTAGACTTCTAGAATTGCAAAAGGGTCAGCCTCACACTGAGTGGACGTTTCGCAAGAGCAAAATGACGAGGAAATAAAATGTGAATGGCAGAGCAACGCCGACCTTTCAGTGCCACTTCCACATCGAGACGTGGCTTTTGACAGCACATGCTCGGGGCTAGTTAACTGCTTATCAATTGCACTCAAAACAAAGCTGAAAACTGGAAGATTTTGCAGACAAACCCCACGAAAGCAGCTCAAACATTCGAAAATTGCGATGTGGACTGACAAGTTGACATAGTCATGGCAGTGTGAGGCCAAAACTCAAATGAAAGTTTAGTCTGATTTAAACACTAATGAAGGGGCACACCACACATATGAATAGGTCTTTCTAAGTGCGCTCTATAGTGTAAAATTATTGTTTTTCCCTCAAGGGTGTTTTTCCGACATAGAATGCAACACTGGGCACCCTGATATTGAAGATGTTATAGCAAAAATTAAATCAGATGGCTTGTAATGAATAGTTGCCACTGCACAGTACTAAGCATACAACACAAACTAAACTGAGTCCCACAAAACTTAAGTGCAAGACAATCACTCCACCTCCGTACACCAGTGTCTGGAAACATCCCGCTAGGTATTTTGACAACACATCAATTTACACTGATAGTCCCATCTTACAAAGAAACAAGAGCTTCAGGGCCCAACCTCCCTACATGAAATAGCCCGCTTATCTTCACACAAGTGTTTACCTTGTTTCGTTTTTACTTACAGATATTAGTCACAACATGTAGGCATTGTTTTCTTCCACACAAATTTTTTTAGGATTTCTTATCTTGCTTACCTGCTATCCTATCGGAGCCTGTGTGTGAGCCAGAAATACAGCTTCTCTATAAAAGGTCTGCATTTGCACAAGGTTCAAGCAGCCCTGCTCTGCTTAACTATCTCACCACATAATTATGGAATGTACAAAAACTTTCTTACAGAAACTAATAAGTTCTGCCATCCTTATCAGTGGCTAGTGTCACGTCTGCCCTAACAGATGTACAGTCAACAACAAAAGTTTGCGGACCACGCGAGCGCGTGCCAGACTGCCTATCCGCGCCACCTAGCGGTACGCCACCTAGCGGCGACAGGGGCGCTCTCCCGGATATGAGCCCTTTTGGTACTCGCCTGCCTGTTAATTTTTTATTCCCGTGCATGACATTGTTAGTTCGTTGTGTTGACGCAGAGCGCTGTCTGCGATAAGACCGCCACATATCTGGCTTGATAGCAGTATCGGAGCAATCACTGCAACCTTTGTCGACTGGTGTGCCAGTGGGTAGATAAGTTTCACGAAGCGCTGCGACGATTTTTTTACGCGACGTTTACTGGCGCACTTTGGTTGGCAGCATCTTGGTCCAATGAGTGTTGCTGCTTCTGCGTCTTGAGAGAAAGGGTAGGGAGGTGTTTCACTGTCATCAAAAATAAAGAAAAAGCGGATGCATAGAAAATTTTCTTTCACACATAGGCGCATCTTCGCATCAGTCGCTGAAAACGTAGTAGACTTGCTTCAGGCCACGTTGTGATTGCCTATTTGGAAAGATGCCGCTGCGTGTTCCACTTGACGAAAGAAGGCACATTGTGCGTTTATTTATAGAGGGAATACCTCAGCGCGAAATCTACCGCCGAACCAACAGGAGCCGGTCTGCCGTGAATAGGATTATTCAAGCTTTCCGCGACGATGACAGATTCACAGATATGGAGCGCAGTGGGCGTCCAAGGGCCACGACTGAGGTAGAGGACCGCCTGATTACGACCACCATCGTGGCTGATCCTTTTCAAAGTGCAGAGGATATCCGAGAAGCGCTCTCGCTCACGGTATCGTCTGAGACTGTAAGAAGAAGGCTGAGTGAGCTTGGCCTGCAGTCTTTCGTAGCAGCACAGAAGCCCTGCCTCTCAGACAGCCAGCTACAAGAACGACTCATGTTCGCTACAGCAATGAAAGATTGGACAACAGAGAAATGGGGCGATGTCATCTTTAGCGACGAGTCAACTTTTTCCACGCGCTGGGACCAACGGAAGCGGGTTTGGCGTCCACTAAACTGCAGGTGTGTTTACAGTGTATTGGCAGTTAATTCACGAAGCTAATTCTGCATCACAACATGTTTCACGTAAAATGAGCTTTTGGACATTACGAGATTTTTCTGTAGTGGTATTATGTTGAAAACATTAACGATTGTTTCATAGTACTACTTACTCTGAAGCTAATTAAAAGCTGCCAGTGGGTCTTTCAGTACTATCTAATGATGTTTGCACGTTTTCTATTGCAACTCTATAACAGCATTATAAAGTTCATACGCAAGAGGAATCACAACATTTTTAGACGCGCCGCTGGAACCCAATTGTATGCTATTTCTTGCAGATATCTGCCTAATTACACACAGAGTGTTCTATCCAGTGGACGGTGTTCCGTGAGCGTGTGGGGAGCAATCAGCAAAGATGGCCTTGGTCCCCTTGTGCGTCTGGAAGGGCCCTTCACTGCGTCACGGTACTGCGACGTCATCACTAGACACCTCGTTCCGTATGCGCTGGACGGTCCCTTCAGCGACGGCTGCTATTTTTTCAACACGACCGCAGCCCGATCCATAAAGCACGTATCGTCCAGTCATTGCTAGAAGGACATGCTGTTTGCCAGCTTGAGTGGCCTCCATGTGGCGCCGACTTGAATCCCATAGAAAATGTCTGGGGCATGTTGAAGAAACGGCTGTCCACACGAGCCAACCGCGGCCGCACGGCCGATACGCTGTGGCAAGCGATCGCACAAGAATGGGAAAGCCTGCGCGGTCGACCGGAGATTACTGAATCTTTGTACGAGTCGATGCCCACACGCATCAATAAGGTGCTAGAAAACGGCGGACATTTCACTTCCTACTAGATCATTGAGAGACCTATGTTTCATGACACTTCTGTAAATGTCTTGTGAATAAATTCATCCCCTTCAGACACGAATTATGATGCACTGTCTGCAAATGCGTCAAATGCGCATGGCATCATTTCAAGACGCTCACTATTACATTCCAAGAAAGAAGACGAAGCAATGTGCTGTTTTGTGCGAGTTTCAGTAAAAAAATTAATTAGCGTATAACTCATTATCTAATTATTCTGAAATCCGTCAGCTTCAATGCTTGCATAAAAAGAATCAACTATTCGGCCCGAAACGCATGCACACTTGCTTTTTCGGTTGTATTCGTGTCAACCGGAGAAAAAAAATACTCTTGACGTTGGTCTTGGAACGCGGCACGTCGAACGATTGTCTAACATGGTAGTGTCTCCAGCAAAGTGATCATCTGCAGCAATACGCAGGACAATGAAGTTAACTGACCGCTAGTTGTCCCATCAGGAAGCGGACACGAATGTGCACACTGAGTTTTAGGTCATTTGAAGAAACACGTGGCGTGGGACGCGCCTCCGAAGTTCGAGTCCCCAAACGAGGACGCCGTGTCGCAAAGGGTTATAAAAAGAGTCATCGCATCCGATTATTTCTTATTTTTCTAAATGTAACCACTATAGCAGCGTGGTGGTTCGGGCTTTGCGCAGCAAAACCTGGGCGCAGGCGATCAAATCCCGGCCGCTACTGTCACTTAGCGATGGGGGAGGAACGGAAAAATTCTGCCAACTGACTAAGCATCTGTGTCCCATGGCTGCCTCACCGCTCACTCACGCACTCACGAAAAAAAAAAAAAAAAAACAGCGTGGCTACGCGAAAATAGAACTGATAAAAGCCGAAGAATACGCTGTCTGATTACTTGTACTGATATTCTGCTCTCAAAATATAAGCAAGTAGCCCTGGCTAACAAAGAGCGCGTCACGTTGAAAGAGATAGGTAGAAAATATTTGCGCACAGTGCGAAAATAGACAGGCCATAGATTTAAGGAGGGATGCGTCTTCAACGTAGCGCTGCTGTCGATCGCTGGGGACGTAGCGGAAGTGTCGCGAAGAGGCTCTTGGCCACGCGCTCGCGTGGTCCGCAAACTTTTGTGGTTGACTGTACAAACAACAGTCCATATGACAGTTCAATTTTGGAGATAATTGAAAAGTGAGTAACTGATAATATCCAAATGGTATCCAGACCTGTCAGTTGAATAGTGAAAGTCAGATTCTCTCAAGTGTGTTTGCTTAGCTTCAAATGACCGAGATTACAGACGTAGATTAGCTGACATTATCCTCTCCATGATAATGGAAGCCGCCTCACCTCAACTAATGCCATGGACTGTGTTTTGAATGTTCTCAGCGATTACATTTCATGCTATGTAACACTTCGCAACATCGTTTTAGTGTTGCGCACTCGAAAAAGTGCGCCCATCATAATTTATGCAACAGCTAGCTAAACCCCCCAAATCATAATTTCACAAAAACTAAAATTTAGCACATTTCTTGTAACTTAACACGATGCCCAAGTATGCAGTAGGAATGATGATTGGCCCACTCTGTAGATAGACGTCTGCGGTGCCTGCGCATTTCCTAGAGGTTCAACGCGCTACAGTGTTAGGACCGTGGTACGCTTATGGGTACGAAATGTGCACACCGGTCAGAGTACGTCTTGCTATTTAAAGGAACCGCCCTCATTTAACGGAAGAGAAAAGGAAGTGATGTATCTGCGCAGTCATTGTCAGGGGGTTCTGCACTTCCCGCCGAGACAGATGTTTGCACGGCACGCCAGTTGGGAGACCGCCAGGTGCCACCCACAAGCCAGCAAACTTCACGCCACGACGAACGAAAAAAAAAAAAAAAAAAGCACGCAATAAAATGCTGCCCATAGATCCGCAGCTCCGAATAAACTGCACCAAAAAGCCACGGTACTCAGTAACCCATCAGCGACAGCTACTGCATTACTTCTGAAGAAGTTCCTTTCGCGAAGTAATCGAGCACGTTGCGCACGACCCAGCTTGTGCAGTATCTGCCATCCTAGGTTACCACGAAATGCCGGGGTCAAAAACGAAAACAACAAATCGTTGTCGAGACGCGTAAACATGGTAGCAGCGCGGCGTTATGCGGGCGTCGATAATTACCGGTTCGACAAAATGACAAGCGGGGTTTCGAAACGACAGCCGCGCGGCTCGCACCGCGCGCGGATGGGCGTTCCCACCTACCTCGCCGGCAGCTTTCAATATCGGCGCTCACGACGAAGGATACAACGTGCGCGCTCGCACGAAGGGCGGCAGCATCGAGCGAAAGCAACGGGCACGCTGGTATAGCCCCTTAGAACGGCGCTTGCGCAAGCCGAAAGGAGAAACGCATCCGAGCCTTGGAATTGGCGATGAGATTTGGTAGCTGACACCGCGCGCGGTTATCGCGCTGGCACGAAAGCGGCATGTTTTCCTCGTGCGCGCTGTCAAAAGCCGCGGAGGACGGGACCGCCCGCTCCCGATTGAGAAGGGGGGCGCCCGAGGCCAAGGACTCGACGAAATGTCGCTCTCTGTTTTTCACGGGCTTTCCGCGAGGCCCGGAAAGAGGGTACGGAGAGAGGACCACCCCGTGGTCCGGTTGGCGCGCTATCCCAACTGCAGCAGCTAGCGAGGTGAAAAGGAAAGGGGTTCCGGACTCGCTCACCAGATGAAATCCTTGCAGTGCGAGCAGAAGGTGGGCTGCTTGAAGAAGCGCGGTATGAACTTATGGTCCTTCACTTCAAAGACGTTCTTCTTCTTGAGGGCGCCCTTGCGCGCCCGTAGCCGGAATCCCGAAGTGAACTGCTCGGACAGCTGCTCCTCGCCGCCGCCGCCTCCGTCGTCTCCCATGGTCGATGTTGATCGGGGGGCCGGCCGACCTTGCTGCTCGCGCCGAGCTGGCTGGCTAGGGAGAGGCCGCGCACGCACGCGAAACACACACACACACGACGAAGGCACACACACACACACACCACACAGCGGATGCGCCGACGAAGTCGAGCACTGCGAGACGCACCGACGCGGCTGCTCTACTGCTGCTGCGGCGGCCTGCCTGCCGGCGACGCAGGCGCACTGCTGGGCGACAAGCGCTCGCAGCGCTCGCAGCGGCCGACGAGCGCAGCAGCCCCCCGCCGCCGCCGCCGCCAACTGCAGAGCGCTGCGCTCGCTTCTTTTCTGCGCGCCTGTTGCTTCCAAGACGCGAACTTGCTGCCAAGGGGCTCTGCGATTCGAGACGCCCGCAGCAACGCAACAACCACGACGAAGAAGAGCCGGCAGTTAGCGCGAGGCGGCCCCGCAAGTGGTGCATACATCCGGCCTCTCT
Organism: Dermacentor silvarum; assembly: GCF_013339745.2. Lineage (NCBI taxonomy): Eukaryota > Metazoa > Arthropoda > Arachnida > Ixodida > Ixodidae > Dermacentor > Dermacentor silvarum. The sequence goes on from NC_051158.1 coordinate 115,263,192, forward strand.
CCGCGGCTTTGCACGCGCTCACATCGAGCGGACTGGCCGCAGCTCGGCGTTGTTATTTCTTTGTCTTCCTTCTCGCGAAAGAAATCGACCGCAGTTCACTTTCGGTTTCGCTGTTGAAGGACCCCGGCCGCCGATGTTTCGCCGGTGCGGTCCGTATATTTCCAGTTATTGCGCGTCTGTTGTAGTGTCCCGCGAGGCCGCATCGAAGGAGCTTCGCTGGCGCGGTAATATTGCCTTTTGCTGCGCGAAACAGTAGGCCCACTCGTAGGTGTAACCTCCGTCCACCGCAGCGGAGAAATACTCCGGTGTTCGCCGTAAGAAATAAATAACCGTTGGGTGTTTTCTTCTCGCCCCCAGACATTAATAGCGGCTCCTTTCACCCACTGCCGAGGGTAACATTCACATTACGGGCATTCGAAAACAACTCTTCTGCAGGGGGATTTTATTTATTCTCGCAAGTTATCTTTACTTTATTTTTTTTTTTTATTTTTCATGCTTACGTATCAGAATGCAGGTTAAAGTTCCTTCGTTACCACCACTTTCCAGTCCGTAAATGACACAAACTTAAGGTGCTCGAACGGAAACGAATAAATTTTACAAAATGAACGGAATGTATTTTCCTCTTCCTGTCAGCAGTCACGCACCCGGCAACAAAAGTTCTGGCACGTGCTCAAAATTTATGCAATCAGGTACATTTTTTCATGTGACTCGATGACGTATGCATTTTTTTTTCATGTTCGTAGCTTTCTTTAGAGTTCTAATCACACACGCTAGAGCGCCTACTAGAATCTCAAAAATATTATCAAAATACAAGTTCGCTTCCTGGCGTGACGCGATATTTCAGGCTTCTATGTTCCATTGTTATTTCAGAAGAGCACGCGAAGCGAAAATTATGCTAATAGGAGGTGCCGCATTCGATGCTTCTGTCATATAAGCGCTTGTGCTGTTCTCAGTCAATCAATGTACAGTGAAAAGGATGTCCCCTGAAGTAAGCGATTGACAATGCGCTCTGTGGGTTTCGAATATGCAGATGCAAATGAGAAGGAATCGAAAATAGGGCGGCCCACTTTGCACTCGCCAACGACATGGAAATTTAAGCGCTTCAGCGCCTGAATGACCCATTCATTTAGAATCGTTCCTGAAACGAGAACCGCGCATATAAATTCTGCACAAAAGATAACTTTGTAATAATAATAAAGATAATGGGGAAAAAAATGACGAACAGTAACTGCTTGCACTCGCGAATAAAGCCGGTGTTTGATAGAAGACTTCCGCCAACGGTTAATTACATAGGACACTCACTAAAAGTTCCAATTATTACCGGCTAGAACCAGTAGCAGTCGTACACATAATACATTTATCTCTATTCCCTAAACAAGTTTTAATTATCTAATTATCTTCTTATCAAAAAGAAATATCTCCCATACTGCAAGAGTGGAAATTAGGTCGGTCGATGCTCGATACTACATCTCGCAAATAGTTTGCAGCACAGCCGAAGGTACGAGGCGTACACAGGTACTGTTTTTTTTTTTTTTTTAATTCATGTACCCTAAAAGCCCAGAGGGCATTACATAAGGGGGATTACAATGAATGCATGGGGCACAAAATGCATAACTAAACAGAGAAAATGTGAACTAGAAAACAAGAATCAGTAAACGCGAATTAGCGCAAGAACAATGACTTAATTATTACACAGTATATACGGCGAGTGAAAAAAAAAAAAAAAAAAGAAACGCAGTATAGTAATCACAAGGCTCAAGGTTCCTGAAACACTTCCAACACTTATCATAATGGGCGGTATTTCATGTATCTGCTAAAACAGCCCGAAATAAAACAACGATCTTTAGTATACATCACTCAACCTGAAAGGAATTACAGATTAAATCATGAGATCAGGAAAATCTAATTGGAACGTAGCAGCAAGGAGTAATAGAATTAAGTATATTTTTCATCTTTGCATTTTTTTTTCTTTTCCTCCCCTTTTTTTTTGAGAGATGAGGGGGCAAGGATTACTGATAGCCATTAGTTCAGATGTCTAGGAACAACTTTAAACTATTTACAAATGAGTCATGATTAACTATGCATGCGATGTGAGCGGGAAGCAGATTCCATTGACGGATAGCGAGGAGGAGAGATGAGTGGAAAAACAGATTAGTGCGGGCGAAGATAGCTTCGATTTTAAGTTGGTGATCAAGCGCATTTATAATTCCGAGCAGTGACATATAGTTCCGGCCTTAACTGTCTCGTTATTGGCGGGATTGGAGAGTTTCATTGACACTTTACAACGATACGTGACTGGTTAAGAATTTTGCGCATGCACGTCCTATGCCGTGAATTATTGCGGCGGTGAGCAGACGACAAAGGCGCGGATGAACACGTGTCGAGGGGCATGCGACCTTCCTATTCGGCGAGGTGCAATAATATGCAGTCGGATGCTCGACCAATGAGGACTTCTGGATTACCTGCAAGATCACAGTGAGTGATTGCGAGACGGAGCGAACGAAGAGAGATAAAACAACTGTAAGGACCCCTGGATTTCGCGTGAAATACTGTATTCGAAACGTCGCGTAAAACGTTTCTCGTGTTCTTCTACTCGGCAAGGGTTGTTTTGCTGCAAGCACCACGTGATGAATTGCGCTCGAAGATAATGGTCTGGGGAACTAGCGCTGGCCAGGAAGCGCGAGAACAGCTCGAGTGTTTAACTAAAATATGCTGCCACACTCTGACAGAAATGCCATAAAAATGGCACCACATACTAAGCGATAACAGCCTGATGCGTCTGGCCAAGATTTGTCTATTGCCGTACGCGTTACGAGGAGCGCATGCGCTTCTGCGTTCTAACACGCCTGTGCCTATTCAGGTCAGGAGCAGGAGGAGACATATGCATGCATATGGACGATTCTCAAGACGTGTGGTGAATTCGATAACGTGAAATCGCTGCATGTGCTATACTGAGAACTGTTTTAGGGGCGAAGCTCCTTAAGGCGGCACCCGTTCGTCCCTCGTCGTAGTAGTAGTGTGTAACCAGTCTGAGAAAAATGAGAAAAAAAATTCCGAAGTTGTGTCCGTAGCGCGGAATCGAACCAGGGACCCCTCGCTTCCGAGCGCGCGGCGTTAGCCCACTACGCCACGAAGCGGACATGGACACAAGCACCACGATGGCAATAAATACCCAACATTAACGAAAAGCCGCGTTTCTAGCGCGTTTCTAACGTGTTTGTGCTAGCGCGTTACGGCCCGTGTAAGAAGCTGGTGTAAGACGCTGTGGCCTCTCCGCCTTACCTTCAACGCGTTTCGAACGCGCTGCCCAAGGCGGTGGCAAGTCAAGTTCAAGTCGAGGAGCGTTTATGAATACGGGGGGTATACTCTCTCAGCAGTCATGTGATGGCGTCGGCAAACGCGGTGCACGTTCCGGCATGTGTAAATGGCTGCGTAAGACGCTGCGGCCGCTCCCCCTTACTAGAGAGTACTGCACGTCTCTAACGCGTTTGTGCTAGCGTCCCCTTAAGCGGGAGATCCGATGATTCCCTCCGGAGCTTCGCCCACTCATCATCATTCACCCCGTGGATATGCTGTGATTTTTGTTTTCTACTTGATAGGCTGTTAAGGCGCTGCTGTGGGAAGGCAAAATTTCTGCGCTGGTTACCCCAAAGTACGCTTTCTACAATGTCAGGATGCATCATTTCCTTATGAATGACTCCAAAAACGTTTTGGTTGCATTTAACACAGAAAAAAAAAACGCCCTGTCAGAAAACTAAAGACCCAGAATGCTATCCTTACAGATAGCAACAGTTATATAGCCAATGCATTCAATGAGCACTTATCATCTGTATTTCAGTAAAAAAGCCAAACTTTGTTTCTTAGCCGCCAATGCTGCTGCACGCTGAACTCAAACGACGGAAACGCAACCAAAATAAGAGGATAAGACGCGTTTGCGTCACGTGGCACATTCAAACTCCGCTTATCGCGCGGGAGCAGCTCAACTGCTCACGAGAGCTCTCGGCGTTGCCAGACTGCTCCTGTTCTGCCATTGGATCCCAGCGATTCCGCTCCTTTTCTCCCATTGGAGCGCAGCTACTCTTGAGAGATCACTTTGGGGACGCTTATGAGTGCTCCTGCTCGCCCAATAGCATGTGCCGTTAGAGGACACCAACTTTTTCTCAAGCTCACAACGTGGCTTTCGGTGTAGCTTATCAACGATCACACAGGTAAGTCAGACTACGAATTGACTAAAGGCAGCCGGTGGTCATGCAATGGCTGCTGTTCGCTCCTTCAACGTGGTGATCCATCTAGCATTTGTCCCATTTGACGCCATAACTTTGTATCAGCACTTGTGGTTTGTCGAACAAGCGAAGAGAGAAAGAGCTTAATGGAAACTGAAAATGTCAGCCCTGCTACATGTGCAGGGCTTGTTACTTCAGCTGAGGTGCTTGATTATATGGAAAAAAAAATTGCGTAGCTTGCACTGTGGGCGCAATGCTAAAGAGACAGTGGAGCTGATGGGCACCTAGCTAGCCCTGGCTTTTGGGCTAGGCTAAGCACTACAATGTCATCCCCAGCCTTTTCCGCTATTGATTACTGATCGATTATCGATTAGCTATTGATTAGCTATCGATTAGCTATCTCAAGGTATTGGCCACGTATTTGGGCTAGGCTAAGCACTACAGCATTAATGAGAGGGTAGCAGTCGTCGTATTAAAGCTGACTAGGAGGTATAGAATGAAGGTAGTACAAGCCTACGCCCAACCTCCAGTCACGATGATGAAGAAATAGAAGAATTTTATGAAGATGTTGAATTAGCAATGAGAAAGGTGCAAACTCCGTATACTGCAGTCAAGGGCGACTTCAATGGAAAAGTGGGGGAAAAGCAGGCTGGTGAGCAAGCAATTAGCAACTACGGCATCGATTCCAGAAACACTAGACTTAACCACAACCTACAGACATGGTGGCGTCGGATTGTAATTTGAATGTACAGGGTCGTCCACTCTTGGGGTGAACACGGCTCCGCGTGGCCGCGCACCGCGCAGCGCAGGTGCCTCCGGCGCGGCCGCGCATCGAATCAAATCGGCGCAGGCGCACAGGGGCCTAGGGAAGGTGCTTCGCGTCGTCTGCTACAGCGCTGGCGCGCGCCGCTCTGGCGTTGCAGTGGTATACACGGCGCTAAACGCAGGCGGCCGAGCGCCCTAGGTGGCGTCGCGGGAAAGCGCGCTTTGCTAACTTGATCATTTTCCGGCTGGTTTTGTCTACAGATTGTGAACAGCCTGCTTAATCAATTTGCATAAACAGAAGCAAGCTTCTCAGCACATAAACGACTTTTTTTTTTTAATTGACGAGGGTAAACGAACAAAGTTATCGCTTGCGCGCTCTTTATTAGGCCGGGGCCATTTTATTTTACTGCCACAACTATTGGTGCCGTGCATCCGGAGAAACCCATCAGGCGCGCTTTTCACGATTTGTGTCATGACGTGTGGAGACTGGCGTGCTGTTTCGTGCATCTATTGATGCTATACCGAATTTCGTTAACTGACACCAGCCATAAATTTCGCAAGGAATTTGAGAGCGATTGTTCAATCGTGCTTATACATTGATCATGTTTGTCATCGATTCTACCATTGAGGCCGGCAAGAAAGAGTACTTTGACTGTAACTAAGGGTGCTGCGTGCACTGACTCCAAGGATACGAAAAAAAAAAATGTGAATAAATAAGGAAAGGTCCGCGCCACCTATATTACACGAGCTTATCAATGCTATGAAACAATTGACCGACGATGCCTTTAATTGAGAACGCGACTTCCCGCGTAATGTATGCGTCAAAGGACCGGCACCGCTTCGGCGATATTACATGCCGTCTGACAACAAAAATAAACAGTATTTTTTATTCGATCTAGAAAGATGAAAATTGGGCGTAAAATTACTGCCAAATCAGTTGCTATGTCGGAGAGAGCAGTTTTCTACATTACGTAAAGCAATCCACGCGCGCCTACAAGTGGTATTAACGCGGCCATAACAGAGCCTTGGAGCAGTGGATGTCACGCCTTAGTTACTGTCAAAGTACTCTTTCTTGCCCGCCTTAATGGTAGAATCGATGACAAACATGATCAAATATATAAGCACGAATGAACGATCGCTCTCAAATTCCTTGCGAAATTTATGGCTGGTGTCAATTAACGAAATTCAGTATAGCATCAATAGATGCACGAAACAGCACGCTAGTCTCCACACGTCATGACACAAATCTTGAAAAGCGCACCTGATGTGTTTCTCCGGATGTACGGCACCAATAGTTGTGGCAATAAAATAAAATGGCCCCGGCCTAATAAAGAGCGCGCAAGCGATAACATTGTTCGTCAATCACGAAAAAAAGTCGCTTATGTGCTGAGAAGCTTGCTTCTGTTTATGCAAATTGATTAAGCAGGCTGTTCACAATCTGTAGACAAAATCAGCCGGAAAATGATCCAGTTAGCGAAGCGCGCTTTACCGCGACGCCACGTCGGGCGCTCGGTCGCCTGCGTTTAGCGCCGTGTATTGTAAGTGGCGCCGTGCGGGTGGCGTGGAGGAGAGGTAGAATACCCGGCCTCAAATCTGAAGGTCGCAAGTTCGAATCCTACTCCAGTGCACCACATTTTCAGGCATGGAGTGGTGCCTGCAGCTGACACCGGCAAGAAAAATATACTGCCGAGAGCTAGTGGGGCTATACTAGTTCAGGTGAAACCAAACTAGGAAGGCCCACTAAGTTTCATCAAAGTCACTCCCTCACCAGAACAGTAATTGGCCTCCCTGGTGCAGTATTCGGCCGCTACCTCCCTCATGACCCCGACAATTAACCCATGGCCCTCAGTTCCCAGTGACTGCGGAGCACCTGACCAAGGCGGCGGTCAGACCTGCTACGCGGCAGAGGGTGCTAAGAATCTCTGGGTGTGGACAGGCCGCCAATGGAAACTGAACCGGGCAACGTTCAACATGCGCACCCTCTCGAGCGAGGCCTGCTAAGCCGGATTATTTGAAGAATTATCAGGCATTGCCTGGGATATTATTGGCCCTAGTCTGGTTAGAATAACTGGTGAGGCTTACACAGTGCTGACTAAAGGCCATGTCCTCTGCTACAGAGGTCTTCCAGACAAGAGAGAATCCGGGGTAGGATTTCTAGTCCATAAAAACATAGCGGGCAACATTGATGAATTTTACAGCATTTTATTTATTTTTATTTATAGATACTGCGATCTTTTACAAGATCTTAGCAGGGTGAGAACATACAAGTGCACTCATACAAACATATATACATTACAAGCAATCTTGCCGACGCTTGAATTCAATATGACAAAAGGGCAGAATGCAAGCAAAAAAAAAAAGCAAATAAATTATGTGCGACCGAGTCAACAATGCAGGCGCGCCTGAAGAAGGGATATATAATTTAGTGTAACGACTTCGTCAGGAAGTTTATTGCAATCAAGTATTGTTCTTGGAAAATAAGAGTATTTGCAGCACTTGTTATGTGGTGTTAACGGGTCTACTGCTTGGGAATGTTTATGACGGGTAGCATAACCAGTTACAGGTGTTAAAATGTGCGAGGTATCAATACGGTATTGGCCATTCACTAGCCGAAAAAAGAATTTTAATCGGGAAACGCGATTTTGTTCTGTAATCGAAAAGAAGCCACTACGTTTAATGAGATCTGTTATAGAAGTTCGACCGTAAGAAATGTAGATAAATCGGACAGCTTTCTTTTGAATTCGTGCTAATTTTTCAGTATCTGGTTTTGTGTAGGGGTCCCAGATGATTATTGCATACTCTAAAGTAGGTCGAACTATTGCATTATATGCCAGAAGGCGGACAGCAGGTGTCGAGAATTTTAACGACCGTCTTAGGGTGAACAATTTGCGAAGACAATTAGCCATTCCAGTGTCAGTATGTTTTGACCATTAAAGATTGTGAGATATGTGTACACCGAGATATTTATTGTGAGATACTTCGGAGATATAAGTGTTGTTGGCGAAATAGTGAAAGAGAAATGGCTTTTTATTTAGTGTTATTCTCATAAAGACGGTTTTTAATAGTTAATAGACATTTGCCATCGATAGCACCATGCAACTATTTTGCCAAAATCACTATTTAGCCTGATTTTATCTTGGGGGGATTCAATTTCGTTATATAGTATACAATCATCCCCGTAAAGTTTCATTTTGACAGACAGATTATTGACAATGTCATTTATATAAAGCAAGAAAAAAAAAAGAGGACCCAGCACGGATCCCTGGGGAACGCCAGAAACAACAGGTAATGTGTCTGGTTTATCCTAACAAATTGGGAGCGGTTGGTTAGGTACGCTTGTATCCATTTTAATAGTTTATCATTTCTAAGTATAAGACTCAATTTGTGAAGTTATTTGCTGTGGGCTACTTTGTCGAATGCTTTACTGAAATCCATGAATATATATGCGTCGGTTTGTTTTCGTTTATTTATTGTGTTGGCAAAATCATGAATTGTTTCTACTAACTGAGTGTTTGTGGAAAAGCCCCGCCGAAATCCGTGCTGGGCGTTCGTCAACACGCAGTGATCACCAAGGAAAGCAATTACATGCTTATAGATTATGTGATCGAAAATTTTGCATGCCGTTGAAGTCGGAGAAATTGGTCGATAGTTTTTTATGCAATTCTTGTTTCCCGATTTATGTAAGGGTTTGATTATTGCTGTTTTCCAGTCATCCAGAAGCATGCCTTCCTGAAGCGATTTACTAAACAAAATTTACAAGTACTTTGCACACCACTCGGCATACCGTTTTAAGAAGGCATTTGGTATACCATCTGGACCGGGGGATTTCTTTTCATCTATTTTTAACAGTAAGTGACAAATACCATGCTCAGAAATAACAATACCAGGAATGGAAGGCAAATCCATGTAAAAAGAAGGCAGATAACCGTCATCCCTTGTAAATACACTGCTGAAATGATTGTTAAAAGCAGAACAAGCAACCTGCTCATCGTGTACACTTTTACCGTCTATTATGAACATATCGGAAAGGGAGGAAGAATGAGTGATCGTCCTCCAGAATCTCCCTGGAGACGTTTTCATAAAACTAGGAAGCTGTACATAAACGTAACTCTGTTTATCATTTATGATCATTTGTTTTAAATTATTTCACGCTTCCTCAATGAGTCTTTCGGAATTTGAACAAGTTTTATTTTTTTGCGCGATTTTTGAGCCGTTTAAGCTTGCGTTGCTGGTGCAACGTCTCCCAGGAAATCCAGGAATTTCGACGCGCGGTCTTCCTCGCAATCTTTGCAACAAACTGTTGCACACAGTTGGAAATAATATCTTTAAATAAAAGCCACAGATCGTTCATGCTAGCAGTGTTATTTTTAAAGTCCTCCAGAAGGAAATGCAAGTGTATCAATTACAGACTCGTCATCTGCACGAGAAAAATTCGGGTAATACCGAATCTTATCGTTTTTACTGGGAGGGGCACATTGCACCGACAATACCACTGCTTGGTGATCTGAAATGCCGTCTGTGACCACACATGCGACATCATCTTGTATATTTCCGCTTACAACAAATAGACCGAGAACTGCTTTTGAATGATTGTGGATTCTAGTGAATTCCTTAACTACCTGCAATAAGTCGAAATTAATAGCAATATCAATCATTTCACAATTAATATTTGTGGTGGAGCGTGACGAGAATGAGCTGCAGTCAACATTCGGCCGGTTAAAATCACCGGTTAAGATTAGTTTATCTGCTTGTCTTAAATGGGTGTACATGTATTCTCTCAAGGATTCCACGTTTGCAACAGCCGAGTTAGGGGGCCTGTATACGGCACCAAGAATGCATTTGATATCGTTACTGCAGAAGTTGCAGAAAAGGCTTTCTACTCCTGGTATTTCGAAAACTATAAGGGGATGTTTAAAAAGAATGGCTACGCCCCCTCCTCTTCTATCGCGGTCTTTGCGCATTACTCTGTAGTTTGTCGGGACAAGTTCGCTATCGTACATATCTTCATTTAACCAGATCTCCGTCAATACGGCGATATCGGGGTCAAGCGAGCAAAGGATGCCTTCAAGCTGTTCTACTTTGTTGACAATGCGGCGGCACTTAAGATTTAAGATGGTGAATGGTTATTGGTAACGGCTAGGATGTTATTTGCTCCTTCTTTTTAGCTTGCAGCGTTTGTCCTTTTCCACATCCCACACAAACATCTTACCATCTATGCTGCATTTATGAAGAACTAGTGTAACTTTGGAGCCTTGATCACGTTCCTGTTGTGAGCTTTGCCATAATTTTTATCTTATCTCCCGAACTTTCAAAGAAAAGTCCTCTGTTATAGACGGTTTCATGCTCGCGATAACAGCAGCAAGCGTTCCGTCCCCAAGAAACTTCCGGTCACGTGCCTTATAAGTCTTCTATGTTTCAACGCATGCTTGCTTCATTGCCAGTTACATTTAGCAGCTACGTCAGTGGGCAAAACCGGAAGCCCTGCAGGGCCTATGTTTGTAATCAGTGAAATGGTCTATAGAAACCGTGGTCCCTTTAAGCTTTCTGCACTCTTTCAGCACTGAACTTGTATCGCGATAGTCCAAAAACCTCAAGATCACGGGGCGTACTGCTTTTTCTTTTTTCCTTCCTAGCCTATGACATCTTTGCATGTTATTAATAGTAAGTACCCGCCTTTTCCTAAAAACATCTTCTTTGATCATATTCAAGAGGCTGTCGTTTGTCTCCCCCTCTTGCTCATTTAGGCTATACATGATCAAATTGTTTCTTCTACCTCTGTTTTCCAGTTGATCTACTTTACATAGCAAACTGGAGACGTTCTTTTCAAAATCGGTTACTGTTGTCCTAACATTAATGACATCAGTTTGCAATGAGCATAAAGTGCTCAGTTGAGTTTCTAAACTGAGTATGCGCTCTTTTAAATCAGCGATATCTTTTTCATTTCTACTCTGTTTAGACAATACATCATTGATAGAGGCTGTCATGCTACTTTGGCCAGATAGAATTTGCGACAACATTTCCTTTTCTGTTGGGCCAGGGTTTGACTAAACATCGCCACATGCCAAAAGATTCATTTTGAAAGGTAACAAAGCTGTCACAGCACTATTTACATGGATTGGGCACAGCAGCAGCACTAAGAAATGGTTATCACGGTGATAACATTGTGCTGGAAGATATTGACTAACCTGCACCAAGAAGCAGAATGGGTTTCTGAGCATATTGCTTGCTGTGCTGCTGCCGAGCCCACTCGTAATTAATGAGAGGGTAGCAGTCGTCGTAATAAAGCTGAATAGGAGGTAGAAAATGAAGGTAGTACAAGTGTACGCCCCAACCTCTAGTCACGATGATGAAGAAATAGAACAGTTTTATGAAGATGTTCAATTAGCAATGAGAAAGGTGCAAACTCCGTATACTGCAGTCAAGGGCGACTTCAATGGAAAAATGGGGGGAAAGCAGGCTGGTGAGCAAGCAATTAGCAACTATGGCATCGATTCTAGAAACACTAGAGGAAAGATGTTGGTTGAATTCGCGGAAAGGAATGGGCTCCCGAATAATGAATACCTTCTTCAGGAAGCGCAACAACAGGAAGTGGACCAGGAAAAGCCCTAATGGAGAAACAAGAAATGAAGTAGATTTTATACTCTCTGCCGATCCCAGCATAGTTAAGGCTGTAGAAGTGTTAGGGAGGGTAAAGTGCAGTGACCATAGGTTAGTAAGGTCTAGAATTTCCCTCAATTTGAAGAGAGAAAGAGTGAAATTAGTCAAGAGGAAGCAGGCCAACCTAGAGGCAGTAAGGGTAAAAGCAGAACAATTCAGGCTGGTGCTCGCAAACAAATATGCAGCTTTAGAAAAGGAAGATAAAGACAACATAGAGGTAATGAACGAAACCGTAACTAGGTTGATCTCAGAAGCAGCAATTGATGTGGGAGGTAAGGCACCAAGACAACCAGTAGGTAAGCTCTCCCAAGAAACAAAGGACATAATAAAGAAACTACAAAACATGAAAGTGTCCAACTCAAGAGATCAGATAGAATTCGCTGAACTGTCAAAACTGATCAACAAGAAGAAAGTAAGGGATATTCGAAATTATAACGTGGGAAAGATTGAGGAAGCCGTAAAATATAGATGCAGCATTAAATCAGTAAGCAGGAAGCTTGGCATAGGACAAGGCAAGATGTATGCACTGAAAGATAAGTATGGTAATATCACTAGCAATTTCGATGACATAGTAAATGCAGCGGAAGAATTCTATACTGACCTGTACAGTGCCCAAAACAGCCAAGCTACTTTCATTCGAAATAGTGATGAACCGGATACAGAGGCTCCTTCTATAACTAGCGATGAAGTTAGAAGGGCCTTGAAAGACATGACCAGGGGAAAAGCTACTGGAGAAGATGAAATAACAGTAGATTTAATCAAAGATGGATGAGATATGCTTGAAAAGCTTGCGGCCCTTTATACGCAATGCCTCACAACTTCAAGTGTACCAGAGAGCTGGAGGAACGCCAACATTAAACTAATCCATAAGAAGGGATACGTTAAAGAATTAAAGAATCATAGACCCATTACCTTGCTCTCAGTATTGTATAAAATATTCACCAAGATAATTTCCAATAGAATCAGGGCAACACTTGACTTCAGCCAACCAAGAGAACAGGCTGGCTTCAGGAAGGGATATTCTACGATGGATCATATCCATGTCATCAATCAGGTAATCGAGAAATCTGCGGAGTTTAATCAACCTCTCTATATGGCTTTCATAAATTATGAAAAGGCATTTGATTCAGTAGAGATACCAGCAGTCATAGAGGCATTGCGTAATCAAGGAGTACAGGAGGCATACGTGAATATCTTAGCAAATATCTACAAGGATTCCACTGCTACCTTGGTTCTCCACGAGAAAAGTAGAAAATTACCTATCAAGAAAGGGGTCAGGCAAGGAGACACAATCTCTCCAATGCTATTCACTGCATGCTTAGAAGAAGTATTCAAGCTCTTAGACTGGGAAGGCTTAGGAGTGAGGATCAACGGCGAATATCTCAGCAACCTTCGGTTTGAAGATGACATTGTCCTATTCAGCAACAATGGAGACGAATTAGAGCAAATGATCGAGGGTCTTAATTGAGAAAGTGTAAGAATTGGGTTGAAGATGAACATGCAGAAGACAAAGATAATGTTCAATAGCCTGGCAAGGGAACAAGAATTCAGGATCGCCAGTCAGCCTCTAGAGTCAATTACTCACAGGGGACCCTGATCACGAGAAAGAAATTCACAGAAGAATACAATTGGGTTGGAGTGCATACGGCAGGCATTGCCAAATCCTGACGGGGAGTTTACCACTGTCGTTGAAAAGAAAAGTGTACAATCATTGCATTCTACCGGTGCTAACATATGGGGCAGAAACTTGGAGGTTAACAAAGAAGCTCGAGAACAAGTAAAGGACCGCACAAAGAGCAATGGAACGAAAAATCTTAGGACTAACGCTAAGAGACAGGAAGAGAGCGGTGTGGATCACAGTCAAACGGGGATGGCCGATATTCTAGTTGACATTAATTGGAATAAATGGAGCTGGGCAGGCCATGTAATGCGTAGGATGGATAACCAATGGACCATTAGGGTTGCAGAATGGATACCGAGAGAAGGGAAGCGCACTCGAGGTCGGCAGAAAACCAGATGGGGTGATGAAGTAAGGAAATTTGCCGGTGCAAGTTGGAATACGCTAGCGCAAGGCAGGGGTAATTGGAGATCGCAGGGAGAGGCCTTCGTCCTGCAGTGGACATAAAATATAGGCTGATGATGATGACGTGCCAAAACCACGATCTGGTTAAGAGGCGCGCCGTAGTGGGGGACTCCGGAAATTTGGACCACCTGGGGTTCTTTAACATGCACCTAAATCTAAGTACACGGGTGTTTTCGCATTTCGCCCCTATCGAAATGCGGACGCCGTGGCCGGGATTCGATCCCGCGACCTCGTGCTCAGCATCCCAACACCATAGCCACTGAGCAACCACGGCGGGTTGGTCTTCTTACACCGTGATCTGATCAATATTTTGTTTTGTTTTCAACAAAAATTTTATATGTAACCGCAAAACTTGACTCCTGAAAGGAAACCACTATGGTCTTGTAAAATACCGCGTAGCTTTCCTGCAAAAACAAAAAAAAAAAAAAAAAACGAAAAAAAAAAGAACACCGCCCAAGCCCTCCGTACAGATGGTCAACCAGCGAAGCTGAAACGTGCGGCCCCGGTGTTTGGCAGTGGGTTAATCCCGACGCTGTATTGAAGCGTTTCTCAATTATTGGTTACATGTTTGTGCTTCTAGAGGAACGCAAGCGCCAATGGCGGGCGGATGCTGCTAACCACGACGCCGAGATAATTCGAGATATCGATCGCGTGCAACAACGGCGAGCCGAGGAGGAGGCGTTTAGGGCAGAGCAGCGTCAACGTGGAAATGGCGGGAACTAGTTCACCGGTATCAACGCCCGCTTTCGGCGGGAGTTTCTCGAGCGGCACTTTGGCTTCGGCTGCGACGAAACGTCCACGTTGAAATCGCGAAGTGGAACGCAAGCGACAATGGCGGGCGGACGCTGCTAACCACGACGCCGAGCTAACTCGAGATATCGAACGTATGCGACAACGGCGAGCCGAGGAGCCGGCGTTGCGGGCAGATGCAGGTACGACGCAGAGAACGACGTCAATTAACGGCGCTTCCAATGGCGCGCGCGCTTGGGTGCGACGTAGAGAACGACGTAACTGACGGCTCAGCCAATGGAGACGTTTAGAGAAACATGGGACGAACGGTTTTTCGTTTCGCCTAGCCATATACAGCTTTCGCTGTAAACGACGATGATGGTGATAAGTTGTTCTGCTGCTATTGCCAAATTTCGCAAATATGAAGGCTTCGATAAGAAGAACTGTGACAGTGTACCGAGTATGATTTGACATGTTGGTTGACGATCACTTTTACTAAATGTATACGCACGTTCACTTCATAGTGCTTCAAGATATACACTAGAAACATTGTGGTAATGTTGGCTATAGGAGAAAGGTTGTTTTAATTAGGTGATGCTGAGCGGCCTAATGGGACCGCTTATACTAAAAGCCCGACATTTATGTGGGTGTTCTTTCAAATACCAGTGCTGCTTAAGTGCTACTCAAGCAGCATCCAGACCAACGCGTCGCAATTGGTACATGACCGCCCCGTGTTCGCGGTCGAGGCTAGAGCCCTACTTCTCAAGCTTAAGGTCGGCTTTGCGAACGTGTGCGAACGTTTATACCGACAAGTACGTGTGATCAGTCTATTGTGTACGTCTTGCGGTTGCTGCGAGACACCTCAGCACTTGATATTGGAGTGTCCCGCTTTCATTGCACAACGCACGTGGCAGTGAGGGACTATCATCTCCTTGGCCTGGGGTGTAAGACACTCGACGAATGTTTGTAGCCCAGTGGTTGTGCGTCTAGACGCGATCAGGCTCATCGCGCTCTGCTTACATTTCTAGTGTAAAGGGGGTTTATTCGGGTCGTAGAGCGGCAGCGACAAACGCAGCACAGCATGTAGGGCGTAGCCAGAGAGCGAACTGGGTACGAGCCGCACGATGGCAACGGGGCTGTTTCAAGTGCCGATCTCCTTCCTCACAATTCCCCCCCCCCCCCCCCCCCCCCTTATGGAAGAGTAGCGATCCTGGCGACCTAGGGAGAGTTCAGTGGATCGTAGTACGGCTTGAGCCGGTCAATGTGTACAGTCTCTCGCCCGCGACAACGTAGATCGGAAGATGGCGACACGGGTTCAACCACGTAATTAACGGGTGATGTTTGCGCAACCACGCGGTAGGGCCCGGGGTACTTGGGAAGGAGCTTCGACGAAAGACCAGGAGCAGCAACAGGCAGGACCCAAAGCCACGCGAGGGAGTCGATGGCGAAAGGATGGGGAGGTGGTTTGAGATCATGACGCTGTTTTTGGCGACTCTGTGGAGCAGACGTCAACGAACGGGCAAGTTGTCGGCATTTCTCGGCGTGCTGAGCGACCGTACCAACAGGTGAGCAGTCGGCAGGGTCCGGGCGGTACGGGAGAACCGTATCAATGGTGTTGGAGGGCTGGCGGCCATAAAGCAGAAAGAACGGTGAGAACCCGGTATAGCGGCTTGAGAGGCAGTGTTATATGCGCATGTGACAAAGGGAAATACAGCATCGCAGTTGGAATGGTCGGACGCCACATACATTGATAGCATGTCACCAAGAGTTCTGTTGAATCGTTCTGTTAAGCCATTCGTCTGTGGGTGATAAGTGGTAGTTGTGCGGTGAATAATTTGGCATTCCGATAGGTGTGACTGCAACACGTCCGAGAGGAACACGTGCCCCGATCGCTCAGCAGTTCACGACGTGCCCCATGGCGGAGAACAAGGTTGTGTAGAATGAAAGAGGCAACGTCTTTTGCGGATGCGGCAGGTAAGGCGGTGGTTTCAGCATATCGTGTCAAATGATCTACGGCGGCGACAATCCATCGGTTGCCAGCGCAAGTAGATGGAAGAGGCCCGTATAGATCAATGCCGACACGGTCAAATGGGTGAGCTGGGCAGGGAAGTGGCTGGAGAGGTGCGGTGGAGGGACGCGAGATACATTTGCGTCGCTGGCAGGCAATGCAGGAGCGTACGTATTTGCAGATGAAGGTGTACATCCCGCTCCAATAGTAGCGTAGGCGAAGCCGTGTGTAGGTCTTCGACACTTCGCCGTGACCACACTGGGGGTCGGAGTGAAAAGCGGAGCATAAATCGTTTCGAAGGTCGCGGGGCAGGACTAACAGCCATGTGCGGCCGTCATTGTGATAGTTGCGGCGGTATAAAAATCCGTCGCGGATGACGAAATGCTGGCCTGTCGGCGTAATGCTCGAGTTGCCGAAACCGCCGGGGGGTTGGACAGCATATCGAATATCATGACGATCCATGGGTCTTTTCGTTGCTCCGAGGCCATGTCCATGATGTCAAGGGGTGAGATATCATGACTGTCGGTGGAAGTACTGGCGACTGAAGTAACTGGGAAGCGCGAGAGGGCATCGGCGTCAGAGTGTCCAGAGCGATAGACGACACGGATATCATATTCCTGGAGGCGGAGGGCCCACCGAGCGTGGCGACCCGACGGGTCTTTGAGGTATGACAACCAGCAAAGAGCGTGATGATCGGTCACCACGTCAAAGGGTCGACCGTAGAGATATGAGCGAAATTTTTGAAGTTCCCATACGATGGCCAGGCACTCTTTTTCTGTTACTTTGTATTTGACCTCAGGTTTTGTGAGGGCACGACTGGCATAAGCGACCACGTATTCGGCATTAGTGTTCTTACGTTGTGCGAGCACGGCACCAAGGCCTACACCACTGGCGTCAGTGTGGAGTTGTGTAGGTACGCTTGGGGTCAAAATCGCCCAATATTGGCGGAGACGTAAGTAGGCGGCGAAGAGTCGTTAACGCATCCTCAGAGGCTTCCGACCAACTAGAAAGTTCATTGTCGCCTCGGAGAAGTTGGTTGAGGGGCGTGATCACAGTAGCAAAATTGCGAACGAATCGTCGAAAATAGGAGCATAGTCCAACAAAGCTGCGTAGTGCTTTGAAGTTAGTGGGCTTCGGGAATTCGGATACGGCACGAAGTTTAGCAGGGTCGGGAAGAACGCCTTCTTTAGAGACAACGTGGCCTAGTAAAGTGAGTGTTCTAGCTGCAAATAGGCACTTTTTCAAGTTAAGCTGGAGACCAGCATTCCGGAGACAGGTCAAAACTTGATGTAAACGGCGTTGATGGGTCGGAAAATCTGGGGAAAGGACGACAACGTCATCGAGGTAGCACAGACAAGTATGCCACTTCAGGCCGCTGTGCTGTGCCGGCATCTACAGAGGCACAAGATACACTGACAAGAGCAGAAGACCAGGCAGGTATAACGGTATCTTCTGAAACGGTGATTTTACGACAAAGGCCCTTGTTTGCATGGATAATATCTGTCGAAAACGGAAACAGCTCAATTACAGCGCGGGCGCACTCGATGACAGCATGATGCGTGGAGAGAAAGTGCCACCCTAATATGACGAGGTGAGAACATGATGGCAACACGAATTCGATAACATGAGAACCTCCTGAATGACGACACGAGCGGTGCACGCACCGGATGGCTCGACGTGCTGCGCGTTGGCAGTCCGAAGGGGTATTCCAGGAAGCAGTGTCGTCACTTTTCCAATTTTGCGGCAAATACGGAAATCTATCGCTGAAAGTGCAGCGCCGGTGTCGACAAGAACTAGCGTCAATATTCCTTGTATTGCGATTTAAATAACGTTTTTCGGTGAACTATGAGCCCTTATACATTTTGCTGACAAGGCAGTTCTTGCCTCCTGAACTGCGATATTTAGTTTTCCTGGCGCAGAGGGCTCCGCTGAGGGTGCATGGGAGAAACGGAGCGGCGGCGAGGAGATTGTGAACGGCGAGCGGAGAAGGCGGTCTCGGTGGCAGGAGGATATTCATAGGTGTCCGAATAATTGCGGCGTTGTTGAAAACGTGGCGCATATGGACGCACATTGTTGGAGACGTTCGGTGCAAGTAGGCGACAGTGATGTGCCGCGTGTCCAGCACGGCCGCAATAAAAACAAATCGGGCGGTTGTCGTCCGTGCGCCAATGGTCTTGAGGTCGTGCAAGCTGTACCACTGGTCGGGCGGGAGGGTATACAGGCGGGCGCAAAAGCGGGCGAAGTGGACCGTAGGTCTGCAGTCCAGGTCTCGCAGCGACTTCGGCGTACGTCAGGGGAGCGGCACTCGGAGCCTGATGGAAAGAAGGCGGGACGTGGTCGGCTACTTGCTCCTTGATGACATATTGTAGAGCGGGCGCCAATGGAGAACTCGACTGGCCGTGTGCAAGCAGCATCAGCGAAAGCTGCCGAGCAACTTCTTCACGGAAGAACTCCTTGATCTGGACTAACAGCGATGTTTTATCCGTGGCAACAGCCAAGCTCGACATTGAAATGGCCTGTGGAAGAGATTGGCGCGTGGCTACGCGTTGTTTGCGTAGTTCATCGAAGCTTTGGCAGAGACTGACGAGTTCTGACACTGTTGGCGGGTTTTTCGCAAGCAGCATCTGGAAGGCGTCGTCTTCATTGCCTTTTAAGATATGCCTGATCGTCTCGGCATCAGCCATCGCGGCGTCAACGCGGTTACAGAGATCGACAACATATTCTATGTAACTGGTAAATGACTCCCCGCTCTGTTGCGCACGACCACGTAAACGTTGCTCGGCGCGAAGCTTGCGAACGGCGGCGCGCCTGAATACCTCCTTACGCTAGCTTTGAAGACCACCCACGTCGTGAGATCACGTTCGTGCTTTCGGTGCCACACGCTGGCGACACCGCTCAAGTAAAACGACACGTAATTCCGCTTTTGGATGTCGTCCCAGTTGTTGTGGGTGCTCACCCGGTCGTATTCAACGAGCCAGTATTCTACGGCATGCTCTTCTGTACCACTAAAGATGGGTGGGTCGCGTTGGCGTAACGGGCCAGGGCAGGCCAAGGTTGTCACCGCGGCAGCGGGTTGTGGTTGTGGTGGTCCTTCTTCCGGCATAATGAAGACAGGCTGTAGTGTCCAGTTGCGAAGTTCCAGATTTCCTGTCGTGCCCAGCACCTCCACCAATTGTAAAGGGCGTTTATTCGGGTCGTAGAGCGGCAGCGACAAACGCAGCACCAGCAGGTAGGGCGTAGCCAGAGAGCGAACTGGGTACGAGCCACACGATGGCAACGGGGCTCTTCAGAGTGCCGATCTTCTTCCTCACACTAGGAGTAACAAAATTCGCTTCCCATTTGTAGCGTATTTAAATTTTCAAATGACAATACCTCAGACACTATGTCCTCTACTTTACCACTGTAATGTAACGTGACCTACAGTGACCGGCCCCACTGCGTTCGGCCTGTGCCGTGTGTGACCTGTGCTGTGTGTGTTGTGCTTTATTTTTGAGACTTGTCATATTTCTCTTCTTTCCTCTTTCCTTCCCTCCTTACTATCTTTCATTTCTATGTATCTGTCTCCTCCTTTTTGAAGAGTAGGCAGGCGTTGCGCCCCTTCCGATGCCAGGATGCTCCTCGTTGTCCCTTTCCTGTCATGTGTATACGTTTTCCTAAGAAATAATAATAATAATAATAATAATAATAATAATAATAATAATAATAATAATAATAATAATAATAATATAATAATAATAATAATAATAATAATAATAATAAAGTACGAGTTAAAATACACTCATTTATTTACAAGGATACATCTTGAACGCTCTTGCCTCGTCGCATCTGTGAATCGAATTTCGCTCGTAAGCGGAAAGAAAACTCTCTTTCCATATGTGACGTGAATCACAATAATCAATCAATCAATCAATCAATCAATCAATCAATCAATCATTTATTTATCGTTCCCAGGAACAACCGTGAGGTCTAGGTGCTGGCGCACGTATACATAGAAAAAGAAATACAGCCCCCAGGGGAGTATCAGTAAAAAAAACCAATCAATGAAAAATAACAATCTTGAAAAGAAAAGTGTACATACATGTAACCGAAGGCGCAAAATGCATACATAATAAAAAGGAGGAGAAGGGAAGTTGAACAATATGTGAAACTAAGACACAAGAACGGAAAGCTCAGAGCAGAACAAAGACAGAGAGTTGTGAAAAATATCAAGGTCATGAAAGTAGGCGTTGTAAAGACTCTGTATTCTATGGACGGTTGAGTGTTGGTGGTGACAGGCAGCAACATGGAAAGGTCTGTGTTCTCTGGTGATCTTGCGCGGAATACGAAACGTGATACAACTGATGAGTTCGGGGCACATGAGAATACCGTGAAAGAGTTTGAAAAGGAAAAGCAGGTCAGCGCGATTACGTCGACAGCGAAGTAAGGGCAATGGCAATAATCCAACAGTGCTAGAGCAGGGCCCAGAGTCCGTGTTAGCAAAGCGGTGATGATATATGCTTAGAAACTTTTTCTGGATCCGATCTATAATGTCACTGTTGGATCAAGAAATGCCATTCCGGACGACCGAGGCGTATTCGAGTTGAGGAAGACAGATTGTTGTGTAAAACTTGCGGAACGGTGTAGGAGAATCGAATTCTCTCGACAGTCTGCAAACAGAGCCAAGAGTGCGCATGCCCCGCATTGCAACGCGTTTAGTGTGAGCTGAAAAGTGTAAGGTTGTATCAAAAAGTACACCGAGATCATTGATCTCACGGACCTTACACAATGGTACAGAATCTACTGAATAAGAAAAAGAAATGCTTGCTGTTTTGCGGGTGAAAGTCATGACTTTGGTCTTAGCAGCATTCAAGGGGAGGTTATTATCTGTGCACCATTTAGAAAAAGAAAGCAGGTCAGACTGCAGGATGCGACAGTCATCAACAGTGCGAATTGCCTTAAAAATCGTTATGTCATCGGCATATAGGAGGAATGAAGAATGATGAATGGTGGAAAGAACATCATTAATAAAGATTGAAAAAAGGAGTGGTCCTAACACTGATCCTTGAGGAACGCCGCTGGTTACTATGTACGAAGAAGACGTTTGGCCGTTGACGTTAACAAAACATGATCTACCAATAAGATAACTCCGCAAGAGATTTACAATTGACGAGTCAACACCAAAGTGTGTAAGCTTGATGAGAAGCAGTGAGTGGCTTACCACATTAAAAGCTTTACTGAGGTCGCAATATATGGTGTCTACTTGCCCCCTTTGAAGTACCGGCGCGGAGATATGTGTCATGAAGCTTGCGAGATTTGTGATAGTGGAGCGGCCGGTGAGGAATCCATGCTGATTCGGAATCAATGTGTTCTTCACAGTACAAGACAATACGTTGTGAAGAGCAAGCTCAAGAGAGAGAGAGAGTAGATTTTAATGATGAGAAGGGAGGAGAGGTCGGCCTGGAGAGCGTGTCTCTAGCCTGCTACTCCTCACTGGGGTAAGGGGAAGTGGGAGATACAGAGAGAGGTAGGTGGCAGGTGATTATGATATCGTACAATGAGCTACTATTTACACACGTTGTCCAATACGCGGTTCTGCACTTTTCACACACTACACGCAGGGGTAGTGTTGTCCACACAAAACGTCATCGCACAAACACATTTCGCGCACTGCACACTGCACAGGTCCTAGAGACGACCGTCTAAGCCCGTCTCACACATAAAGTTCAAAAGTGATCTTATAGTGCGCTGCGCATGATCAACGCTTCTTCATGCGCCTAAAACCTTGGCTTCCGAAAAGGGGCGGGAGTCCAAACAGTCAACACTACGCTTTAGTGCCCTTCGCTCGGCCGCATATTGAGGGCACACGCAAAGTATGTGTTCTATTGTCTCGGGAGCGTGACAGACGCTACAATCAGGGTCCCGTTCTCGTCCAATCTTGTGAAGGTATTTGCGAGTGTACGCCACACCAAGCCGTAATCGATGGATTAGTGTTTCCTGGCCTCTCCGCATCCGAAGGGGAAGTCGGAATCGCAAACCGGCGTCAAGTCTATAGAAGCGCTCTTGCCGATGTTCGGGGTTGTCCCATTATCGCTTCATAGACGTTTTGATGGCTTTTTCTTTGCCCCGGAGTTGGAAAAAAAAATAAAATAAAAAGGGGCAAACCCGCACCACCAAAGAGGTATGGCAGGTATAAGACCAATAAGAAATAAATGAAAAGGGGTTACAGAAGCAACCCAAAAAGAAATCTAAAGAAAGCCAATTAAAAGGAAAAAAAAAAGGTCTCGGAGACAAAGCAGGCGATTATGAAAGGCGAAGTGCCGGCGCTCAGTGCTTACATGGTAAAAAGGCAGAACGCAGAAAACAAAACAAGCTCCTGGAGAGAGAAAGAGAAAAAAAAAATTCCCCGGCAGTGATCCACGGAAACCGCCCGACCCCATTTATTAAGACGCATGAAATGCCACGCGTGGGGCAGCGCCTTGCTGATGCCAGGAACCACAGAAGGCGGCCAGTGGATGGTGGGCAGCTCTGCGTGTAGTGTGTGAAAAGTGCACAACCACGTATTGGACAACGTGTGTAAATAGTAGCTCATTGTACGATATCATAATCACCTGCCACCTACCTCTCTCTGTATCTCCCACTTCCCCTTACCCCAGTGAGGAGTAGCAGGCTAGAGACACGCTCTCCAGGCCTATCTACGTTTTGATGGAGTTGTGTAGCAAGGCGTTGATGTCATAACGGCAAAAGGGAAGTTTTATAATCTTCCCGTCAGTGTGCGCCATTTTTGCTTCCGCGTCAACCTGGCCATTTCCGGCTATTCCACAGTGGCTGGGAATCCACTGCAGTGCAATGGTATGTCCGGATTGAGACGCCTCAGTAAGCAGAGCCATGATGTCGTAGATTAGAGGGCTATATGCGCTTCTGGGATTCATATAATTGCTTATGAGTTGCAACGCCGGTTTTGAGTCGCAGAACACTGTCCAGTTAGTGAGGTTTTGTTGTAGTATGCAGCGGACTGCTTCTCGAATGCCGGTCAACTCAGCTGCTGTAGACGATGTTTTGTGTCCTATCTTGAACCGCTGCGTAATCCCCATTGCAGGTATCGTGTAAGCTGCCGCGGAAGAGGTCTGTGTAACAGAACCATCTGTAAAAACATTTTCGGTATATCCGTACTTGTAAGCAATGTAGGATAACGCAAAATGTTTGAGACCCGCAAGCGGCATTTTCGACTTTTTCGTTATTTCGGGGATTGAAATTTTCACCGTCGGCTTTGCCATCGTCCAGAGTGGAGCTTCCGGTATGCCATGCGGTGCGAAGTCCGACGGCAGTAGATCCCGTTGCGACAATACGGCTCCTGAGTAGGCGGCGTCAGGCCGTATACTTGTGACATTTGTCAGTGGATGATTCCTATGCCTTGTCAGTAGCCTTAAATGCACTCGCATTGGCTCATGTTGCAGATACACTCGAGCTGGGCATGCGCGTGCCTCTGCAATAGTGCACCATGTGGAAGTACATCGTGTAACCCTAGGCAAATTCTTAGTGCGAGAGCCTGAGCTCCTTCAAGTGTGCGGAGGGCAGATGAACTAATCCGAGGAAGTACAGGTGCGCTGTAGTGGAGGTATCCAACAAAAAGTATCTGGTAGAGCTGCAGAAGAGATGATTGGGATGGCCCCCATGATTTTCCAGACAAATGTCGAATGATTTGTGCAAAGCTGTCCAGCTTTTTTCTCAATGCAGAGATGTGTTTCGACCAAGATAAGTCACGGTCGATGGTGACTCCGAGAAACTTATAGTGGGTTACCGAAGGTATAATCTTGCCATCAATCATGACGGGGTAGCAGGCCATTGACTTCCGCGTAAATGCCATAGCTACACTCTTAGTCGGTGAGAGCTGAAGTCCACGACTATTAAGGTATTGCGACGTTATTGACACAGCACGCTGTAGCTTCGTTTGTACTTGTAAGCGCGTTAAGCTCGTGGTTCATATACAGATGTCATCTGCGTACACAGAGACCGAGACTGCGCCTACGAGTTCTTTGACGAGTCCAACGAGAACAACAATAAATAAGGTTGGGCTCAGTACACCTCCTTGAGGCACCCCACGGTAGACAGGATGGTTCCTTGTATGACCGCATAGAGTTGTCATAAATATCGTTCTCTCTCGAAGATAGCTGGCTATCCACTGATGCATACGGCCACCAATGTCATATTCTTCAAGGGCATTTAAAATTGCATAATGTAGAACATTCTCAAATGCACCCTTGATATCCAGAAAGACAGCAGCCATCAATCGACGGCGACGTTTCCGATGTTCAACAGTCGTTACTAGATCAATAACGCTGTCGATTGACGACCTACCCTTTCGGAAACCTGTCATCGCGTCTGGATATATATTACGATTCTCCAAAAACCATTCTAGGCGCATCAAAACCATCCGTTCTATGGTTTTTGCTATACAACTAGCAAGCGCCACTGGTATGTAGGAAAGCATATCATGGGGTGACTTGCCTGGCTTCAATAATGCCACGATCTTGCTTGTCTTCCGATATGCAGGCACAGTTTCCGAGGCCCAAGAGAGATTATATAAAGCCAGAAGCTCTTCAGTCGCTCGAGGGCCCAGATGGCGTAGGGTAGAATAGGTAATGCCATCAGGCCCTGGCGCACTTGAGTGTATTGAAGAAGAGATCGCAGCACGTAGCTCTTGCAGCGTGAATGGAAGGTCGAGACGATCGTCCACTGTTGGCGGAGCGCACCTGAACAGCGTAGATACCACTGTTGTAGAGCCGGAGAGATGTAAGCAGAAATCTTCCGCGATCTCCTTCTCACTGCGCATCTGATTGATAGCCAGAGCTCGGAAGGGACGTCGTTGTTGTGGAGTAGATGGCAAGGCTCGTACAACATGCCATATCGTGGACAATGGTTTTATTTGGTCCAGGCTGCTGCAAAAGGACCTCCAACGCTGTCTGTCGAGCTTTTCTAAGCGTCTTTGAAATTTCTTTTGCACACGACGTGACGTCCTCAAGTCTGATATCAATTTAGTTCGCCTGTATTTTCTCTCGGCGCGACGACGGACTGCCCGCAGCTGCTCATATACAACATCAATGGATGTTCTGGAATTTGATGTTGCGGCGATGTCTGTTGTTGCGTGCATTGCTGCTGTAATTCGCTCTTCGATCTCTTGCGGAGAAGTTATACAGCCGCAGGACTCTTCCAGTTTGTTTTGAAAAGCATCCCAGTCAGTGCGTTGTGCATGAGGATTAGGGAGTCTCGTGAACCATCTCAATTGTACATAAGTAGGTAGGCGATCACTGCCGTACGTTTCAGCATCTGCGCACCAGGCAGCAGAAGACGAAAGGTATCGTGAAGCGATAGCTAAATCGAGACAGCTGCTGTACGTTGTGCCACGCAAATATGTTGGTGAGCCGTCGTTTAGGATGTCAAGACCATTGCTGTTTGTGAAGTCAAGAAGCTGTCTTCCTCGAATGTTTATGGCCCGGCTACCCCAAAGATGGTGGTGTGCGTTGAAGTCACCTACGATAACATGAGGTCCTCGGCTGGCGTCAAGAACTAGTTTCAGGTGTCCAGCGTCAAATCTTCCCCTGGGAAAAATATAGCCACCGATGACCGAGATTGTGCGGCGCTTTAGCTTCAGTGTTATAGAAACGTACTCGTTGCTCTTGTGCACCGGAATTTGGTTTAGCGAGTACGTGAGGTCACATCGCACGCATAGTAAGACTTTGCTAGGATTTCCGCTTGTCTCAGACGCGAATTGTTCGTAACCAGACAGTCTAAATTTCGAAGTCATATTCGGCTCGCATATCACAATAACTGGAAATCGATACTTGAGCAGTCTCTGTTTAAAATCTCCGAGGCGACCTCGTAGACCTCGTGCGTTCCATTGAAATATTACGGAACGGCTGATCCTTTCCTGCAGTGACAGCATTGAAGTTGATGATGCCATGGTTCTTGCTATCCTTTATATAGCAGCAAGCACCGGTTCGAGTGCGTCGAGAATTTGCACCGCCGCATTGGCAACGGGTGTTGCCAAGCTCAAAAACCTTAGACGTGGCACAGAGAAGAGAAATCGGGCGATAATTTGAGACATCGGTTTTACAGCCAGACTTAAATACAGGAAAAACACGAGCAGTTTTCCACATGTGAGGGAAGGTGGAAGTATTCAGAGAGCTATTAAATATAGATGTCAACACTGGGGCGAATATACCGCCGTACGTTTTTAAGATTGCGGAAGGGATGCCATCAGGACCGCAAGATAGGGAAGGCTTCAAGCGCTTAAGGCAATCGCTAATCTGCTTTTCATCAAACAACACAGGACTAGATGTAGGAGCCGTTGTGTGCTGCTGACTGACACCAGCGTTGAAACCTGAAGGTTTATATAAGGAAGAGAAATGGGCAGCAAAACAATCCGCTACTGCTTGGACTTCTACTCCCCTAGAGTCGAGCATGCGAAAACACTCTCCGCGATTACTAGTACGCTTGCGGATATACTTCCGAAATTCCGCCAGCCGGTCGGAGGCGCTCTTCTCCAAGAATGCAATATATGCGTCATGATCCCGCTTATAGAGGCGTTTGCAGAGAGTTCGAAAAAAGCAGAATTCTTCTCTCCACTTATTAGGCACAGGAATTCTGGATTTACGGTGCGCGCGATCTTTATGCTTTAGGGCCGTTATAAGTTCAGATGAGAACCAATGGGGATATTTAGAGCGCCCAGGACTGTACTGAGGAATGTATTGGCACATACCGCTCAAAACAAGCTCCGTAAACTGATCTATTTGGCCATCAACATTGGTTTTATCTATGACCAGGGACCAATCTCTGGTGGACCAGAAATCATACAAGCCAACATAATCACCCCGCTTGAAAGTAAATCAAGAAGATTCATTAATGCCAGTGGAGAAGCTTTGCCTCAAGGCTGACACAGAGGCAGTTATCTTAAGTGAGGGGTGAAACTTATCGGGACGGACAAGGGAAATGTCAGAACGGGAAACATCTATAGCTTGAGCATTAGAGAGGCAAAGGTCTAAAACGTTGCCACAGAAATTTTCGATCAAATTGTGCTGCTGAAGAGAACAGAAGGACATGAAGTCTAACAACAGGCTGCATTTGTTCTCTATCTAATGATTATAATGAGAATATGTAAGCGTGTTCCAATCAATTCCTGCTGTGTTAAAATCACCAAGACGGATTACTCTGTGTTTGCGATGGGAGGATAAGACACTTTCAATAGAAGAGATGATCTCATCAAACAAAGCAGGAGAAATATTCGGTGGAACGTAGAAGGTTCCGATTAACAATTTTTCACAGCGCGCTAGGCTGACTTCAAGCCAAATCGATTCCTGTACACTTTCTATGTCGCTGCGCCTTACACATGTCAGTGACCTGTCAACGGCAATAAGTACGCCACCACCTTTTTGTTTAACTCCACTAAAGTCCCGGTCACTGCGAAAGACGTTATAATGTGGCGGAAAAAAAAACCTGAGAAGGAAATTTCACTGCAGAGCAAAGTTTCAGAAATAACAAAAATAGCAAAGGAAGACGAAATGACATTGGCGAAAAATTCGCCAGACTTACCTGGACGCCGGACTTACCTGGAAATAATAATAATAATAATAATAATAATAATAATAATAATAATAATAATAATAATAATAATAATAATAATAATAATCGTAAAATTTCGTATCTATAGGTTCACCTCTTATTTGTAGATTAATACCGAAAGAGGTCACACATGTCTAAGTTGCGATATTTGACATTTTTCGAGCACCTCAAAAAAAAAAAAAAAAAAAAAATGGGTCACCGATTTTAATGAAAGTTTCTCTAAGTACCTGCCCCGCACTCTTAATTAAGCTGCTGCAAAAATGTGTTCCATGATTTTGAGATAAGTTGAAAAACTAACCTTTTATCTGAACCCATGTATCGCCCTTCATGGCATAAGCAAACAAATATGAATAGCGACATCTTAGAATCACAACAAGGCGTGGCTCAGAATATCGCGGTAGATACTGATATGCAATTATGCTCTCAGCTTAGCATTTGTGCTCATTGAACTGATTATCCCGAAAAAAAAAAAAAGCTTGGAGGACGCTTAAGCTTAAGAACGCGATAGCATTCAAAGATCCCTTACTGCTTCTCACGCTTCCCGGCAACTGCAGATTATGTAACCGTAATGTTTACCTGGAAACGCTGGCGGCGAACGCTAAGCACGAAGGCGATCTCCCGTTTTTGTTTTGTTATTTTTCTGTACACCTAATGGCGGTCTCCGCCGTTGCAGCGGATGCGCGGAGGCGAGCTCCATTTTGTTGGTGTTGCAAGGAACCAAGCGGGGAACGCCGCTCCCACTAAGACAGACCTTCAAACGGCAGCTGTAAAAGGAGTTTGTGTTTGAGTTTCCGTGCAACAGAATTATATTTTCTCGTATATTCAAATTAAAACCCGACGCTATCATGTCTGTAGAATGTGTGTGAGTCGTAGTTTACGAATTTTCTCACGCATTTTACTTTGCGAAATTCAATTAGTTCCGTAACGATTCTGCGCCACGCGGACGGCTTGCGTGGTTCGGGATGGGTGTTTGGCGTGCTGATTTTTCTCTAACGGACAACGCCGCCGACGCCGCGACACGGAGCCCTAGCTTAACGCTGTCGCGTTAAAAGGCAAGACAGAACAGCGAATGGCTGTTGCAGCAAATCGATGTAGCGGTTACCGACAGAAAGCATATAGGTCAGTGATCACGAGCGTTCCGTGAGCCATAAGGCACCATAAAGATAGCGGCTGCTATTTCCGGCTGTCAGCGAGGTCCCGATTACGTAAGAAAACGGCCACGGTCCCCGAGCAACTACGGCACCTGTGGGTCTATGGGTGCCGCTTTGCTCGAGTGCCGCCGTGTCCTGGCGACGTCGCGGCTGCAACGGTTTTGAATTTCGCAGCAGCCCGCGTGGGACACATGTGGCGCCATCTTGGGCTCGACGCCGGAGGCCCCTCGCGAGAGCCACGGGCTAGCGCGCTCTTCGAAGTCGGTTTAGGCCAGGGCTTCGCAACATACGGCCCGAGGACCACATGCGACCCGTGAACGTATGTTTAGCGGCCCGCAGTCAAGTTGAGACTTGTATGATGTGCTGGTGCAGCAATCACAGCGTGGACGCACGATGAGAAAAACGATAATTTTTATAGCCGAGCACAATACGTGACATGAAAACAGGCGCGGATCCATCTTTTTTCCCCCACTGGGGGCTCCGACATTGACATGGTTATTGGTGAGGATGATGAGTTTTTACATGCTGGCGGTTTCACTTCAATATCACTAAACATTTCTTGTATCGCCAGAGCAAAATAACAGAAACAGCTGGGAAGCGTGTATTCATTAGTTTGTCACGTGCCTTACGCTGGCCTTGCGCACACTAATTTAAATGGGGGGGGGGGGGGGGGTCAGGATATCTGGACATCCCTCCTAGGTCCGCGCATATGCATGAAACGTTCATGGCGTCATGCACATTAAAACAAAAAAGGATTTGGGGGCTTACTATCGCTTATTGGCAGCAGCTAAAAAAGGTGCACGACCACCGCACGCCTATTTCTAGCAACGCCCAGATCGCATTAATGGCGCAGTGCCCATAATTACATCGAATATACGCGCTTTCGTTGTGTGCTTTCAACCAATTGTCGCGCGTCGTTGACGCCTGCAAACAAATACTTTTGTTTGGCGTGTTCGCCTTACTTTGTAACCTTGACAGCTGTTTGTCTATATTTCACGGCATCGGTAGTAAGCTTCAGTCAAGATTATTTGGGTCTGGAAGCATTGACGCCAGCGACGTCGTTCGAGGCTTTCTGATGGTCCAATAAAAATGGCACGCTGCTCTTCACCGATACATCTTAAGGAGATCGTAATTTAAGTGCCCAAGCCCGGCAGGCCGATTTCTTGAGGTCGTGGTAGCCCGACACACTATATGAATATTAGGAACCAGACACAGCCACTTCTCGTCAATTCTAACGGCGAAAGGCGCAACACTCTTGTTCGTATGAAAGTTAAAAAATACAATGAGGACGACATCATTTGAAAAAAATCACCGCCCAAGCACTCTGTACAGATAGTTAACCAGCGAAGCTGAAACATGCGGCCGCGGAGCTTATCACTGGGTAAATCCCGACGGTTCAATAAAGTCTCTCATAATTATTAGTTACGCGTCTTCGTGTTCCTTAATAAGGTTACACACACGTTCGGCTGTGACGGCGAGAATGACGTCACTGACTGTATATGCCCGCATGTCCGCCGCTATCGCATTGCCGCTTGCGATTCTTCAAAATTAAATTGCTTCAAAATTAAATCTGTTCGTCACGGCAAGACAATGAATGGCTCATATCCCCTTAAGCAATGGCTCATTAACGCGGTCTCCCACTACGACGACAGAAGAGAAGTGAAATTCTACGCTGGAATGATGAGCGGCAACGGAGCCATGCTGGGGAAGAAGACGACGACGCTCGAGCTATTGCTGTTTATGATAGTTTCTGCGCACATCATATGGGCGGATTTCGGTTTCGCCTAGCATATACAGCTTCGCTGTAATAGATGAGGGCGAAATGCAAAGACCCCCTTGTACTGTACATTGGATGCGCGTTGAAGAATTAAAATAATCTGGGGTCCCCCACTACGTCGTGTCTTATAATCAGATAGTGGTTTTGGCACGTAAAACCCAAGAGTATCATTCAATTCCCCCCCCCCCCCTCCCACCCCATAATTTCTAGCATCAGATGCTCTTCAATTCGAAAATAAACGCCCCGGCACATGCAGGAATCTTCAGAACATGTCGAGAATCATTAAGCAGAATTCAGCGAGCGTTTCATGCCATTCGAAGACGAGAACCAGAGATACCAGGGTGATGGCGACCCTTTCTCGACGAGGCCGCCAAATTGCGACTATCCATGCAGAGCTGCATCGACCTGCCACGTTCACCGGTGATAAAAGACGTGCAGATGGAGAAGTTCCTCGTTCGGTTTCATAGAAACCTCGATAAAAGTACGTATGAAAAACTCGCAGCTAACAGTGCCTTGAAACTGGCGTCTCTCTTTTGAAGCGCCAACGTCTGTGAACGGATGTTTTCTTTTTTTTTTTGATTGCCTGGAATGCGACGCACAGTCAGCCTTCAAAGACCGTTGCGATATTGGCAGACGCGCCGAGCGCAGTAATGAATGAGAGCAAATAGACTGCCTGTCCGCAAACAAGAGATGCAATGCTTCCCGCCAAAGTGTGGCTAATTGTGGGGCCCTCAGAGTTGTTTGTCTTGGCACTCAATATCATGCTGCAGACGATTGCGCTTGTTTTCCTTAGAAAGACACCCTTCTGCTTTCTTAATTATTAGGGGCTCTTTCAAAGGAGTATGCGTAGCGTTTAGTTATGAGGTCCGAAGTTTTCACGATTTTAACGAAAGGAAAATCATGAAGCGGTACTTATTTCACATGATGTTTACGCATATATATATATAAAGATACTCCAGCTCGTGCATGCGATATCGCACTTCTGGGCAGCCTGCGCAGTGAAGCTGTTATTGACCGAGCTGTTCAGCACAACAAATAGGAATTAACTGACGTTTCTTTTATCGCGATAGCAATTATATGGACACTTCAAGCATATTTCTGCCGTCGGCATAACCGTCGCCGTCGCCGTGAGGTTCCGTATAATGTCCAAGCGCGATAAAATCGTGGCCGCGCGCCCTATGTGCGAGTGAAAGCGCGTGGGGAATGCGCGGTATCACGAAGAGCGAACGCACGGCGGAGAGCAAACACGACTTCCGTCGCGTGGAAGGCAGTGGGGGTACGGGATGGAGGAAGGGGGGGCGGGCGGCGCTGTGCTGCGGAACTAAATGCGTATTTTTCAGCTTCAAGCGTATCACCTCAACCACCGAGTATGAAAGCGGGCAAAGAGCAAAATGAATATATTCGCTTTAAAAAATGGAATGAAGAAGAAAAAACACGGTATATAGAAGCATTTTCGCGGAGTGGTTTGCCCTAGAGGAACGAGGTGGCGCTACTAGCAGCGCGCCGCGCCTTGCCTCAGGAGAAAGTGTGCAAAAGCGTACGATTGTGAAACCATGTCCGCTTCTGCTCTGCTATTGTGCAATCAGCTGGGTGGTCGCTAACGCGCTGTGCGCCATTCATGCTGCAACATGTGGTATGGAAGGGCAAAGACATGTGCCATAGTAGGCTGAAAAAATAGTACCAGGTACATAAAAGAATAGAATGAACCTGCGTGACCAAGTACACAGACCGTTGCCTGATAAGGACTACCTGTGCTGCCGGCTCTTCGCGATGCACGGCTTTCCTCGAGAACAAAAAACAAAAACTAAACGCTTAACCTTGCACTCGGCCGCGCAACGATTGAAACAGCGAAGCTGGGCGATCGTAGCCCAGCATTTGCCGGAAGTGCGCGAACTTTCTCATTTTATTACTCATGATGATGATAATTTCTTTTCGCGTGTCTAGGACTTACGGCCGTCACTGTGCGTTGCATAGCGCAGCTTGCAACACCGACACCGAGTTCCAATGCCAACACCGCGTTCCAGGAGACCCTGCTCCGTGAATGCGTCTCTCTCTCTCTCTTTCGCTCTCATAGCGCGCAAAACCTCTTCACCTCGCGCAGCACGAGCGTACAAACGCGCCAGCTGTGGGACGGAGACGACGACGCTCGCACGCTATCATATCGATCGCATAAATGCGTAATCTGGAAGCGTGGCTGTATAGCCTAGTGGTTACGACGCTCGCTTTGGGACCGGGGGTACGCGGGCTTGAATACCGCCTTGGCAAAACAGTATATTCGCTTTTATTTTTGGTAGTTTCTTGATACGCACCACGAACCACAAATTACGGCTGGCTTAAACAGATTCCCTGTTAAAATGCGCAGGTGTCCTTAGCTATCGACCAAGAGACGCGAAGGCAAAAGCATTGTGAGCCTACTGTAATTCACCTTCATCGACCTTATGAGGGGAAGTGGGTTCTAGAAAAAAAAGTTATGCTTCGAGATATGGTGCTGAAAGGTTGTACATATATATAATATGTGCTTATTTTGAACATGGAGTCCATTTTGGTTATCTCCTCTGCTTCTAATTTTATGTGAGCTTCCATTAAATAATTATTGCTAAGGTTTGCAAAATGTGTTCTTTCGATTTCGCTAAACAGGGTTTCAATGGCTTCTTTATGATTCAAGGAATACTGTAACACCAACTTTATTGCTCTGCCTTACCTAGAACGCGAGTTGCGAGACTTAGTTAAGCACCAGAAAAACACTGTTTAGAGTTTCAACTTTGAAACCTCACAACTCATGTTCTAGGTAGGGCAGAGCAATAAAGTTGGTCTTACAGCCTTCCTTGAACCATAGAAAAGCTATTGATACCCTATTTAGAGAAATCTGCAGCATAAGGTATTTTGCAAATATTTTTAGAATATATTTAAAGGACACTTGCATAAAATTAGAACCAAAGAAGAAAAACAAAAATGGACCTCATATTTGAAATAATCACATCAAATTACATATATGTAGAAGTTTACATCACCATAGCTCAACAAATAAAGATTTTAAGAATTTTCAATCCCACCTTTCCCCTTAATCATGCCTAATTCTCCTTAATGCACCTTAATCGACCTTAATCCACATTAATCGACCATAATCACGCTATACCTCCTCAATACACCTTAATTTAGCTTAACCCTAATCCACCTTAATCGTTTCATCCACCTTAATCGACCTATAATCCACCCAAATGCTCCTTAATATACTTTAATTTATTTTAATTGACCTCAATCCACCCTAATTCTCCTTATTCCACATTATTGCACCCTAATCCCCCTTATTCCTCCTTTATACAGCTTAATCAACCTTAATCCACGTTCATATACCCTTATCGACCGTAATCCACCTTAATCCAATAAGCAATCAATCATTAACTTAGCTAATAATTAATAATCTCTTATACGCGGCTGTACATGTTTTGGTTCGCTTCTGGCCTGCCTTGGGTCACGTGATTTTCTGTACCTAACAACGCGACCTTGAAACAGAGATCTAAGTCTTAAATATTTACTCATCCGTCAGTGACTTTCAGAGAGTGCTTTTGAAGGGAACGGACTTCAAACCGAGAACGTCATCAAGAGTGAGTATGACTCGTTTCACAATGACAAAGGGAGTAGCGCTATTTCCTGGCATATTAATACCGCTGTCACACGGGCACCCGCGAACTCCGTTGAACATCATCATCATCGTCATCATCAGCCTATATTTATGGCCACTGCAGGACGAAGGCTTCTCCCTGCGATCTCCAATTACCCCTGTCTTGTGCTAGGTGATTCCCAACATGCGCCTGCGAATTTCTTAACTTCATCACTCCATCTAGTTTTCTGCCGTCCTCGACTGTGCTTCCCTTCTCTTGGTATCCATTCTGTAACTCTAATGGTCCACCGGTTGTCCATCCTACACATTACATGGCCTGCCCAGCTGCACTTATTCCGCTTAATGTCAATTAGAATATCGGCTATCCCTATTTGTTTTCTGATCGACACCGCTTTCTTCCCGTCTCGTAACGTTAAGCCTAACATTTCGTCCCATCGCTCTTTGCGGTCCTTAACTTGTTCTCAAGCTTCTTTGTTAACTTCCAAGTTTCTGCCCCATATGTCAGCACCGGTAGAATGCAATGATTGTACACTTTTCTTTTCAACGACAGTGGTAATCTCCTAGTCAGGATTTGGTAATGCCTGC
Source organism: Dermacentor silvarum (assembly GCF_013339745.2). Lineage (NCBI taxonomy): Eukaryota > Metazoa > Arthropoda > Arachnida > Ixodida > Ixodidae > Dermacentor > Dermacentor silvarum. The sequence continues at coordinate 115,298,387 of NC_051158.1, forward strand.
CGTATGCACTCCAGCTCAATTTTATTCTATAAATTTCTTTCTCATGATCTCATTCTTTCTCATATTAATGATCTGCCTTGTAGCACCTCAACTAAAATCAGACTTTATGCAGATGACTGTGTATTATACGAATCTATTAACTCCATTGATGACCATCACCGTCTTGCGCAATCCCTCATGTCTTTCTGCACTTGGTGCAAAACGTGGCAAATGAACATCAACTGTAGTAAAACAGTCGTGATGTCATTTGCCAATAGACAGAGCTCCCTCTCATTCGATTATTCTTTGGATGGCATCCCACTTAAAAGAGTTTCTCAATATAAATACTAAGGAGTCATTTTAACAGAGCATCTTTCATGGTCTAAACACATCGAATATATAAATGGGAAAGCCCTAAAAAATAAGGTTTTTGCGCCGCACTTTATCTAAGACCCCTCGTGATACTAAACTCTTATTATATAAAACGTTAATTCGCCCTGTTCTAGAATATGCATCTGTTGTCTGGTTTCCCTACAAACAATGTGAAATAATTTCGCTCAATAATGTTCAACGTAAATATATCCGTTTCATTTGCCAAAATTACAGCCGCAATTTCTCGCCGACACAGCTCAACAATCTTTGAACATCGAGCCATTACTTTCACGGTATCGCATCGAAGCCTCAAAACTTTTACATGCAATTATTAACTCCGCTTGTGGTCTTTCTGATTGTAACTACATTACATTTACAAACTTAAATTGTACCCGTAGCTCCCACGCCTTGAACATATCACCTATCTTTGCCCGTACTAACACATTCAAATACAGTTTTTTCCCACGTACAATTGAGCTATGGAATTCTCTTCCCGGCGACATTCGTTCACTATCACTAAAATATTTCATAGCTACCACCACTAAGCACCTCGCTAACATGTAAAGCGCTTTCTGTTTTCATTTTTTTGTGTATGTGGATGTTTTTATTGTGCAGCAATGTATAATGTTCCCCCTCCTGCTATAGCCCTATATTGGGCTGCAGTATATGTGAATAAATAAATAAATAAATAAATAAATAAATAAATAAATAAATAAATAAATAAATAAATAAATAAATCAGGGTCGCCTGTGAGTAATAGACCTAGATAAACGTACCCCTTTGCAGACTCTAGAGGCTGACTGGCGATCCTGAATTCTTGTTCCCTTGCCAGGCAATTGAACATTATCTATCTTTTGCATATTAATCTTCAACCCCACTCTTACACTTTCTCGGTTAAGGTTCTCAATCATTCGCTGTAATTCGTCCCCATTGTTGCTGAATAGGGCAACGTCATCTGCACACCGAAGGTTGCTTACGTATTCGCCGTTGATTCTCAATCTTAAGCCTTCCCAGTCTAAGAGCTTGAATATTTCTTCTAAGCGTGCAGTGAATAGCATTGGGGAGATTGTGTCTCCTTGCCTGACCCCTTTCTTCATAGGTAACTTTCTACTTTTCTTGTGGAGAACCAAGGTTGCTGTGCAATCCTTGTATACCCCTGACACACGGGCACTTTAGTCCTTTAGGTAAGGGGGCATCTACTGGAAAGGCGTTCAAGCGCAGTGACACACGATAAAGGAGTATCTCCCTCCCGGCAAAGTTCCTTTGCGGGAAAGAAGATTGGGCATCTAATTTTCAAGCGGAAAGGTGTACTCTCGCATACAGCGTGCACAACTGATCAATAGAAGAAAACCTGTTACATAACTAAGCTGCCCTGTAAGTATTTTTTTACCTTAGAAAATGTTTTAAATTTTAGCGGGAAATGCGATTTGTCGAACAGTGAAGATTTACTCTAGCTATTAACCCCGAGAACGAACAAAAGTGGCGCTGCGAGCGCCGCTCGCATGACGTCATGGCAAGGATTGGCGCTTGTCGTCTGCTACAGTTCGGGCTGCGTCCGGGTGCCTTCTGCAACGTTTCCGTTTGTTCGCACTCGTTCCCTGTGCTGGTGCACTTATGACAGGCCTCTCAAGTATAATTTAGCGATGTCTTGGTTCGTCAAAAATTTATTGAAAGAGCTTATTTTCTAGACAACAATATGTTTCTCAAAGGCAACGTTACAGTGCCGGCCAACGGAGGTCAGTCCGGAGCGGTGTGAGTTTTTCGTGCGCAGTTCTACACGCTGCCGTGCTAGCTGACGTGGATAATAAAAGCATTACTGCGAAAGCATAGGATAGAACAATCTAGTTAAGCGACCATACTTGCCGTGGTGCAACAATCATGGAAGAAACGCTGGCTATATAGGACTTCTACAACATTTATCTTGATTTTAACCCACTAAATCTTTTTTGCTCACGACGAGCTGTTCATTGGCAAAATATTGAATGTTCGCATTTGTTCACAGAAACGTTCAGCAGTAGCACGATGACTAAACAACACATCAGTATAGATTCTACCAGTACCGTTTGCTTTTTGAACTGCTTCTCAAAATTAAGCCGTTCTTAACCAGTTAATTTTAAGCGGCGGTAATTTTAAGTAAAGCTAATTGAGGCTTTAGGCTGTTTGCCACTCACAAAAAGGCATAGACCAATATTTATTCTCTTTTCAGTGCTACACGATCTAGACAGTTAAACTTAGCGCCGCCTGTAGCTTGGGGAACCGTTCTGACCGATCTACTTGGCGAAACTGACAGAGCTGCTCAGCTCTACTTTTTGGGCGAAATATGTATTTTAGACCATATGGCTGCAGCCAGCAAGAAGCTGAAGGTTCATTCTATAGTGGTATGTGACACAGAAAATGTCAGCATTCACAGGAGCAGGTCAAAAATCAAGAATTCATATGAGGCTCGCATATAGGTACAGTTTTTTGTTTATGAGGCTGATATACAATGGGGTCTTTTATGGGCTGACGCAGCGAATAGTTCTCAGTTCGTATAATTAAACACCATTGTGCTTCGAGACATTGTCATGCAGACGGTAGTTGCGTGACGATGTTGCTGGACAAGCTGCCTATTGGAAGAGGCAGCTTCGGCTGCCTCTTCCCGGCAGCCGAAGATGCACTCTAGTGCCTCGAGTATGTTATAGCCATTCCAATTGGCGCTGTAAAGGACTCCTTCATGGTTTCAATTTTACGTTGTAGTGAACCGAAGGGTTTCGCGAACAATGCGTGCCTCGTCATTACTTCATAATTATTGTCAGTTGCTTCCGTTCAGGGAGGTGTCACCATATTGTCCATATAGACCACTTCAGGCCACTACGAAACATTGCATGGTATGTAATTGCTTGACTCTTGATTTTAACCACGAACCTTTTCGTTCAAGTGATTGATATAGATACATGAAGCGCACTCGTGTTAACAGTCATGTAGATTGCTTTTTCTGGGTGGCTGTTTCGGAGAAAGGTGAAAGCAGTAGAAATTTTTTTTTCGTGGAACATGCGCGCCTACCTCTTGTTTTTACGCAATACTGCAGCACCCACTTTAAGTAGAACAACTCCACAAAGCAATAAGAAGCTTGACGAAAGCTTCGCAGGCAGTATCCTATTCCAACATACTGATTTATATATAATGTTGGCACCAAATATCAATATTGCTGTTCAGCGTAAAACGGAATGTCTGCCATAACTAAGTACTAAAGGAATGTTAAGTTTGAAGCGAAGCACCGTACAATTAAAAACTTTCACACTGAATTTTTAAGCAATATTTATGAACAGACACGGCGCACCTCTGCGCACTTCAACTCTATATAGCTTCGATATCCAACCAGCAAATTTTCACGATTCAGGCAGTTTCGAAAAAGAGACTGCAATTTAGGCGTGACAGCAAAAAGCAGCCAAAAGCAAAACACGTTTCAGGAGGTACGGCTGGCACGCCGTATACACCGAGCATGCACGAAACGAACGAGCCCGCGCGGCAGGTGAGCGAGCCGGAGCGAGCGGCGTCCTGGCCGTGACGTCACTCGGGTAGAGGGCACCCCTCCAACTTCTCGCCGCTAATACTCTCAAACGCCCGCACAACGTCGCTAGCGCCGCCATGTTAATTCCAAATATGCGCATTACAAGCCACCAAAAATGGGAAAAAATGTTTTTAGGCTCTACAATCACTAAATGTAATCTACATGCACAGCTTCTTGTCAATGTTTTCTCTCTTGCTGCTTTACAAGCAGCACTTTTTTTTTTCTTTTTTTTTTTTTTTTGCGGCGTACATTTGAGAAACCACCTAAAGAAGTTAGTGCGCTGCCGTGTGTCATCGGCGCAACTCCTTTCTGCAAAGGGTCCTTCGGGGTAACAAAAGGGGTTTTCGGCAAAGGACTTTATTTTTGCCCGCGCGTCAGGGTAGTAGATATTTGCCAATGTATTCACGTATGCATCCTGTACTCCTTGGTTACGTAATGCCTCTACGACTGCTGGTATCTCTACTGAATGAAATGCTTTTTCATAATCCATGAAAGTCATATGAAGAGGTGGACTGTACTCCGCAGATTTCTCTATTACCTGGTTGATGACATGGATATGATCCATCGTAGAATGTCCCTTCCTGAAGCCAGCCTGTTCTCTTGGTTGGCTGAAGTCAAGTGATGCCCTGATATTATTATTGCGATAGCAATTATATGGACACTTCAACGGGATTTTTCGCCGTCGCCGTCAGGTTCCGTATAGATTCCAAGGGCGATAAAATCGTCGCCGCGCGCCGTACGAGTAAAAGCGCGCGGGGGACGCGCGCTATCACGGAGAGCCAACGCACGGCGGAAAGCAAACGCGATTGTCGCCCAAAAGGCCGTGGGGGTATGGGGGGGGGGGGGGGGGGGGGAGGCGGGGCGACGCTGTGCTACGGCACCAAATGCTTATCTTGCAACCCAGCGCAAGGAGAACTGGCAACGCAATCTCCCAAGCGAAAGCAAAAAAAAAAAAAAAAAGAAAAAAAAAAGGGAGGCAGCGCGGGAGGGACGGGGGGAGCAGCTTCTACTCTGCCAACAAATACGCTTGCACTGGCTGTGGTGCCGTCGCCCGCACCGTCTCTTTATCTCCACCACGGCTGGGCTCGACTGGCGCGCGCACTCGCTTCTTAAGAAGCGAGCGAGCGCGCGCGCCAGTCGAGCCCGGCCGTGTCTCCACACGGCTCTGACCTTTATCCGCTCTCCATTCGCCGCTCAGTTTCCGTTGAAGCGATAGACCGCACGATTCTTCGCCCGCTGCAGCGGCCGCGCCAGCGTTTTGACAGTCGTTGTCTGCGGTCATTCAGTGTGATCTATTCATGTTTGCTTGTGCGATGACACCACGCTTGTCAATTCAGTTAGAAAGTGAATGTGTCCAAGTTTATGCGGCCGATAAAACTACTCTACTATCCCTACTTCGAATAGCTCTCTACCAATTTGCTATCGCAATTGATGCTTCGCCTTTCGGGTGAAGCTGCGACATTTTTTGAAATTACCTTGGTAAATATTTTATACAATACTGAGAGCAAGCTGAGAGCCGTTGAACATGAAACTTCCTAATGGAGATTTACGGCAGTTGACAGTTGACAAGAACTTTATTAAAAGGTCCTGAGGAAAAGATTTAGGGAGCCAAAAGCACCCCAATCAAGTTGGTGGCTCCGCCCATGACGGAACCGGGAGCTGGTGGCTCTCGGTGACGTCCCGGGCCCTCGGGATGGTCTGTTGTTGTTGCGTAAAGTCCGCGCTTTGCAGTAGGGCGTCCCACTTCGGCTTGTCGTGAAGATCAGAGCCCGCGTTGAACGGGCACAGCCAGAGCATATGGTCGAAAGAACAGTACTCGTGCCCACATTTGGAGCACGATTACGGGAAGTTGGAATCTATCCGAGTGAGCGCTCTGGGGGTGAGGTACGATATCGTCTGTAAGAGCCTGAACGTGACACACTGAGCTCTGTTTAATTTTTGGTGAGGGGGAGGGAATTTCCTCCTGCTCAGTCTGTAGTTGGATGTGATCTCGTTAAAGGCGGTAAGAGGGTCTTTAGGGGAGCAATCTTGTGAGAGAGCTGGACCGTTAGCCCGAGCGCGGTTCGTGAATTTACGCGCAAGGCAGTGGGCCTGCTCATTGGGGTTGTAACCCGCTTGATTACCTACCCCTTTAACGTGGGCCGGGAACCAGGCGATGTGGTGACCTGCTGTCTCGTTGTCTGCAGTATTTTGGAGAGATTTGTTTACTAGGCTAGCCGCGTGCTTAGACACTAGGGCTGACGAGAAGGCCCTGACAGCAGTGCGCGAGTCGGAGAAAACAGTCGTTGGGCCTTTGGCAGCGTAAAGGGCCAAAGCTATCGCGATTTCCTCCGCCTCGTTTGCGTGCTTAGTGCAAACGGACGCAGCGCTAATCAGCGTTCCTCGCGCGTCTACGACCGAGATTGCAAACCTGTTTTCGCTGCCGTATTTGGCCGCGTCCACGAACAGTGCATCTGCCCCGTACGGATTAACTCTTTGAAGGATGGCTTTAGCGCATGCAATTCTTCGGCCCTCGTTATATACCGGATGAATGTTTCTCGGTACGGGATCGACCGTTATACCTTCCTTGGCTTCTTTGGACAGGGGGTATCTGTCGAGCGGCGGTTGTATGGATGATATAGCTCCTTCGTTAAGGATTTTGTTACCCGGCTTAGTTAACGAAAGCCTGGAGATCTGTGCATTGAGATGCGCCTCGATTAATTCGTGGATAGTATTGTAAACACCAAGCTCCAATAGTTTCTCCGTGCTAGCACATTGTGGGATGCCGAGTAGTCTTTTGATACCCGACCTAATGAGCGTGTCGAGTTTCTTCCTTTCTGCTTTGCTCCATTTGAGAAAAGGCGCCGTGTAGGTAACTTGACTGATGAAGAAGGCCTGAAAGACCCTGAGTAGGCTGTCCTCCTTGAGTCCCCCCTTTCTATTTGTAACTCTGGAAAGTAGCCTAAGTATATTGTGCGCCTGTGCTCCGAGCTTTTTTAGAGCTTCTGCATTACATCCTTTGGCGTGCATTAAAAGTCCTAAAATTTTGACGGAGTTCACACTCGGGATGGGGTGTCCTTCTCTAGTCATAATTTTGACTTGCAGTGTTTCCAGAGGCTCAAGGTTCCTAACGTCTTGCCTAGCCTGCCTGCTGAGTAAGAGTTCGGATTTACTCGGCGATAGCTTTAGTTCCTGTGTCTGCGAGGAACTCCTCCGTCACCTCTATGGCCTCCTGTAAGGATTGCTCTAGTTCGGCCAGAGATCCCCCCGGAGACCAGATTGTAATGTCGTCCGCATAAATTGCATGGCGCACTTTTCTGAGTTCGGCTAGCCTGTTAGAAAGTTCATGCATGGCGATGTTAAAGAGTAACGGGGATAGGACCGAGCCCTGAGGAGTTCCGCAGTTGCCCAGTTCGTAAGGACCGCCCGAAATCGTACCCAATCGTAGGAGCGCCTTTCTTTTCGACAGGAAAGAAAAAGTGAAGTTAAAGAATCTTCGCCCTAGATTAAGGGAGGAAATCTCTTTCAGGATGTGCTCATGCGCCACCTTGTCGAAAGCTTCGGCGAGGTCCAGTGCAAGGATGCCTTTAACGTCACGCGACGCGTTGTCGAATATGGATCTTTTTAGAAGGAGCATTGTGTCCTGTGTCGAAAGTCCTCTTCTAAATCCGATTAAATTGTGTCTGAAGAGTTCGTTGTTCTCTATGTGTTCTGTAATTCGATTATGTATAGCATGTTCGGCCACTTTGCAAATGCATGATGTTGGAGAGATGGGACGCAGGTTATCCATATGCGGGGGTTTCCCCGGTTTGGGGATAAGCACCACCTTGGCTGTGCGCCATTCCAGCGGGACCTGCCCTGAATTCCATACTTCGTTTATCTCTGCCGTTATGGTTTCTATAGCCTTGTCGTCCAGGTTTCAGAGGAGTTTGTTGGTAACTCCGTCTGGTCCAGAGGCAGACCTTCCGTTTAGGTTGAAGAGAACGTGTCTAATTTCTGATACAGTGAACGGTTCGTCTAGCTCTGGCCTGTCTAGCCCTGTGTATCCTGCTCCCACCTTTCCGCCTTGCGAATCTCCTTCCTTAATGGGGAGATAGGTGCGAGCCAGTATGTTGATAGTTTCTGCTTCCGTGAGGCCCGTGGCGATCTGCTCATGAATGAGTCTATCGACGGCAAGATTGAGAGTGCTCTTGGAGTGTTTAACGTTGAGGAGGCTTTTAAGCAAGTTCCACTTACTGCCCCTTCTCATGCGACCGTCCATTTCATTGCACGTCTCGTCCCACTGCTGTAGGGCCAGCTGCCTGGAGTACGACTCTATTTCCTTGTTGACTGACGTCAGTTTAGCTCTAAGTCGGCGATTTAGCTTCTGCGTTTTCCACCTCTCCGCGAGGGCGTGCTTAGCCTCCAGGAGGTGCGCTAACCGCGAGCCCATTTTGGGAACTTCGAGCTGCGTTGTGATTTCCTTGGTTGCGCTCTTGACAGCCTGTATAAGGTTTGCGATTAGTTCTTTTAAAGATTCACTTGAAGGGGCTGTTTCGCCTCAAATTTTACTGAAAAGATCCCAGTCAACCGTATTCGTATCTGACTGGTTGTTTGGGTTTGACCTGCACCGCGATTTCGAGAATGTAGTGGTCGCTACCCAAGTCCTCCTGGAGATTATCCCCGTACCCTCGATACCGCGCAGGAACGCCAGGTCGGGTGTGGTGTCGCGACTGACCGAGTTACCCCTTCTGGTGGGAAACCTAGGATCCGTGATGAGTGTGAGGCTAGAATCGGCTGCACAACCGGCTAAGTTTGTGCCTTTCTTACTGTTAAAGCCGTATCCCCACTCTGTGTTTGGGGATTGAAGTCATCCGCAATCAGAAGGGGTGCGTTTCTGGCTATCCTGATTGCGGTGCTGAATAAGGTGTTAAAATCTCTTTTCCTGACCGCCGGAGAACTGTAGACGCTAAGAATGAAGGCATTTACGTTGCTCGTTTTACTGGGCACGATCTCGACCAGCTGGGCTTCGAGTCCGACCTTATATTTCGGGACGTCGTGCTCCACGAAGGAGACGCTCTTCTTAATTAGCATGGCTATACCTCTTCCCTTTTCGCCTCTGTAGGCGATAGTGCGGTATCCCGACATAGAGATATCTTTCTCTCCGAGTGTTTCTTGTAATAAAATGACTTGTGGCTTATCCGCCACCAATCTGACGAGTTGACCTAATGGAGCGTTGCGCCTCTGGAAACTGGCGCAGTTCCACTGCCAAATTTTGACGTTGCTGCTAATTGTATTCGGCATCTTGCTTACTGTCGATTTTTTAGATTCCTTTAGCACCTACGTCGGGGTTTGGAGTAGCTAAGGTCGCTTCTGTTTGCACTACTTGTCTACTTTTAGGCTGAGCCCTAGGTCTTTCTAGTAACGTTACCCTCGACGGCGGAAGGTATGGCGGAAAGCATTTCCATCATCCTATTGAGGGTCTTTTCCCATTTACCCTCATTTTTGGCGGGGGGAGCCAAGGTGGTGGATGGGGTCTCACAATCCTCCGTCATCTCGTCCTCCTCCTCTGTGTCGCTTAACGCATCTGGGTTGGGTGCCTTACGTTTTGGCTGCCCGGCTAATGGCCCAGGATTGTTGGTGCTAGCCTCGTCACGGTTTGTGACTTGTCCTCTCAAACTATTTAAAGCTTCTTCAAGTTCTGCGAGCTTGCGTGTAAGCTGCCTGTTTTCTGCCTCGAGCGATTCGATACGGGGATCAGCCCTATGTTCCCTATGATCGACCCTATGTTCTGGCTGTGCCTCACCTTTTGTTCCCTTGTTTGATATGTTTTTGTATCCTTTCTGAGACGGCTGCGTCACGCCCTTGACCTTGTCGGCCCACATGGTCTGCTTGGGAGACTGGGAGCGGGACCGGGATCTCGATCTGGAGGCGTCGGAGCTCTCGCCTTTTCTTGGCTTGGATCTTCTTCTCGAACGAGAACGCCCTCTGGATTCAGAGCGGATTCTGAGAATGGAGCCGCTTCGTGCAGCTGGTGCGGCCGCCGAGCTGTCGCTTGTGTCGGTGACGGCGGTGACGTCCAGCTGTGCTTTCCGGCGCCTTCGTCGTCGTCGTCGTCGTCGTACGATGTACGGGATCTGGTAGCGCTTCTTGCACGTTCGATCCCCTGTGACATGGGGTCCTCCGCACGCCTCGCACTTGGGGGTGCAATGGTGCTCCTCTTCTTCGTTTTCGGATTTAGTCTTTCCGCAACCGCGACATTTGCTTCTTTCTTCTACGCTGCTGGTGCAGACATCGGCTCGATGGCCCACGTGACCACACGCGTAGCAAACGTCTACTTGCCGCTTGTAAAGAAAACATGGCACTAGGGCCATGCCACATATCACGTTGGTGGGCACGCGCATGCCTTTCAAGAGAATCACGACCACGTGCGAGTTCTTGATTCGTCTTGCTTCAAGTGCTGTGGGGTTTCTCTCGTTTACGATCATTCTCTTGAGCGCGGCCTCGTCATGTGAGGGGTCGATGTTTCTTATAACACCCTTGCATGTGCCTTCGAGGGCTGCAATATACGCCGAGACTTCGTAGGCGCCGTGCTTGGTGTGGATCTTAGAGATCTTTGCATAGGCTATCGCATTACAGTCGTGCGGAGTGGAAATTACCAAACTATTCTGTACCTTGTTCGGGCACACGGTGTCGTCCTTCACTTGCTGCTCACTCAGGGCCGCCGCCATTGCTAGGGCTTGAGCGAGGAGTACTACGTCGGCTCTAGATACGTCGAGGCCTCCCTTGGGGCGCTCGATGATCTTGATTTGATCTTTCGGGAGCTTCGGAAGACGCGAGGCTGCTGTGACTTGTTTCATCAGACTCTTCGCCGGTCCTTTGGCAGCGTGGCAGCCAGCCAGCGCGCTCTCAGTGCTACGTTGGCCGTTCCATAATGACGGCCTCTTCGTCTCTTGCGTTCTCCGGGTGCTGAGAGCGGTAATCCACCCCGCACTGTTGAGATCTTCTTGAGTAACGTCAATTCCCTCCACAGTTTCCACTGCGGGCATGGCTTCTCTGTTAGCGAACACGCTTGGCGTCGAATCACTCGCGCACAAGGGCGGGAAAACGCGGGCGCGGGGCTAGGCCTAGGCCCGCCTGCGCCGCCGCGCCGAGAGCAGGCTGAGCCCGTTAGGGTTAGGCGTGGTCGGAGAACAAAACCTCAGAAAATGGCGAAAAGTCCACCCACCGATAAAAATCTGGTATTAGCGGATTCCTTGCGTCTTGCCGGTTCATAAAATGTAAATATTTCCAAGGTTCCTTGCGGAAAAAGGCCCGAAAACATTGAAAAACGAGAGCCGATTTGTGCGCGTCCGCACTAGTCGACTTCTTCTTCGTCCTCAGATTTACGGCAATGAAGCTGCGGCGGCGCTACATGGCACAGTGCGAACTTTCGACGGGCGCCGCATGGGACAGGAACGGCGCTGCTGTGCTTACTTCCCCGTGCAACTGTTCACATATAGTCGCTGTTAAAATAATGTATAGGTAGTTCTTTTTTAACGCAGTATGTAATGTAATAAAATCATAGCTAGAAGGTTTACGGTATGTCACCGCCAGACTTTAGTTTTCCAAGTATAGCGATGTTGAAAGCGATGCTGGCCACACTGCGTTCTCGCATTCGTGCATGGGCGCATTGGTCACGTAGTTTGACCGGTGCGCTTCGAGTTGTGATTCTGTGCTGCGCTCGCGCTGAGCTCAACTGCTTGCAGATGAGTGACGAAGACGTGAAAAAGAAGGTCGAGCTCGCCATGGCCACAGTAACTGACATTCAAGCGGACATGGAAGCCTCGGCAGCGAAAGTGCGCTCTGTCATGCGCCAAATAATTGCGAACAACACCATGCTGACTGCGTTAGCATCTTCGTCCATCCGCGCTCCAAGGGAAGTCTGGGCCTATCCTCGTCATTGAATTCCGCCAATTATTTCGCGTGTCTTAAACCACATTCAAATATTTAGTCGACGTTTGCCGGCCCCCGATGGAACGCCAGACCACGAACATGCGCGAAGCCGTTCCTGTGGACAAGAGGGTTGCCGTTGCCCTTTATAAACTTTGTTCATCTGCCGAGGACAGAACAATCGCCCACTTGTTCGACATGGGCAGATCCACGGTCAACATAATTTATCGCGAGTTCTGCGAACTGTGGTGGCTCAGATGGCAACTGGAAATGCCAGAGTGGGTCAAGAAGGTAACTGGAAATGACATGGAGAACCGCATCGGCTTCCACCAGATTCTCGCAAGGTGTGGGCGCTCTGGGCGGATGCCACTTTCCGGTTTATCCGCCAAAGCAACACGCCAGCGACTATTATAACTACAAAGGCTGGTAAGTGCACGAAATGAAGGGCGAACGCTGCTACAAATAGGGCAGCAACAGGCGATTGATTGAAGTGGGATTAGCTACGACATTAAGGCACAGAAATGTAGTTTTGTGGATCTTGCCGAAAGAGGAAAATTCTTCGAAAATGGCAACTTTATTTCTACTGGCACATGCCTGCTGCATAACAATGTGACGTTGCAGTAATGAGTTAAGATGCAGGTTATGACACTAGTGCTTTCAAATGTAAGCTAAATACATTGTTGTAACCAGGTGTCCTGGATGACTTAAAGGCAATGAACCTACACTAAATATAATTCGCGTAAAATTGAGACAAAACAACTTTACGCTGCCTACAATTAGCATGCAGCGGCACATAACTGTTTACAAGTGCTCATAATTAGGTAATGTGTTGTCTTTCTCTCTAATTACGATGATTGTATTTTTGCTGTTTTTCGCGAAGTTCAATCTTTGACCTTTTTGTTTGTAATTAACCCCCCTACGATAATGCCCAACTCGGGCGCTGTAGGTATTTGTAATAAATAAATAAATAAATAAATAAATAAATAAATAAATAAATAAATAAATAAATAAATAAATAAATAAATAAATAAATGAATAAATAAATAAATAAAAATGTGGAGCGTACAGCATTCCAAACTTTGCTATCATGACCCGTCCTTGTACACTGGTTTTTGTTTGACTATCGTGATGGGATCGTGACTATCCTGACAATGAGATTCTGGTTTATGTTTGGTTATGGTGATCGGTTCTGTGCTTGACAGTGACAATGACCTTTGTGATGCATGCTAAAAGGAATGAGCACTAGCGGCCATTAACGTGGACTGCACATTAGCAAGTAGTCAGTACAACTAAGATTCACCTTGATGGTCAGGATAAGAGATGTGCGAATATGATGAACACGGCTCGCGTAATTACATGAGTGCATCACTGATTGCTTTGTGGATGCTTTGTATTGTGAGATATTGTGGCACTAAGGTAAATTTGAAAGCACCCACATCGGAAAAAATGAAATACCAGGAATATCGCACTATTCAGTGCTTACTATGCATTTTTACCCAACATTGTCCCCACAGAAATGAAACAGCTATGACACGCATGATTCAAGAGCTCCTAAAAAGTTTCGCTTTATCCAGGCTAGATTGCATATATTCCACATGTTCTTGATAACTGTATTTTGTTCAGCATACTCCTAAAAATGAATTACTTGCTGTATGATGCTGTTGCTTCATTGCCTACAATGCATTCTTATGCGATGTGTGCTTACAGCGTAACACTGTCCAGTTTCTTTGTTGTGGACTTCACCTTTAACAGTGATCTTGTTTTTCTTCTAGGCACAACGTGATACTGCTTGCACTGGTGGACCACTATTACGTGTTCCCGTACACAGACGTTGGATCACCGGGAAGATGCCACGATGCACATGTCTACCACCAGTCAGGCCTGTCTCGCCTTCTTGCGGAGCACACATTTAGGCAGCCAACCACCCTGATAAGAGGCGTTGCTGTGCCCCAACTGATACTTTGTGATCAGGCGTTTCTTCTCACGCCGAACCTTATTAAATCATTTGCGAGCACAAGCAGTTCTGAAGAGCAAAATCATTTCAACTATGTACAGTTGAAATCTTGCAGAACAGTAGAAAATGTATTTGGACGGCTTAAAGCCTGTTTCAGGTTTGTAATGAAGGGAATGGAAAGTGACATCGGCAATGTGCCAGTTATAATAAGGGTGTGCTGTGTACTGAATAATATTGGCGAACACTTCGGTGATGCTGCATCGTGGCAGTGGATCGGTGAGGCGCAGCTGTACGACACAATATTTCAGCATCCAACACACACTACGGATGCACTCATTGCAACTGGAAGAAACATTCGAGCTGCAGTTGCCATGCACTTTCACCAACAGATGGACCACTAGCCAAGCCAAGAAGCCGAAAAGTGCAATTATTTATTGAAAGACTGGGACAGCAGGTTCATGAACTTTTCTTGGGCATTCACTTACCGCTCTCGCAGAGCTTGATGGATTTTGGTCGCATCTAGCAAGGTAGCGATCAGTTTATTTTGCGGCTCCAGCAAGTTGTTGCGGAAGGTCTCCGTGGCACTCTGCCTCTTCCTTTCTTGTGGGCAGCACTGTTGCTGTTGTCTGGTGCAACGTCCTCCACTGAATCTGCCAACTCCTCTCCAGATGTATTTGCACTTGAAGATTCCATGCTGGAAATTATTAGAAATTAATAACGATATTTGTTGTTTATGCCGCCTACACATCAATTGGCTGTTTTCAGCGATATTTCCTTACACACCAGTGCAAAACCACAATGGTCATCTGCCACACAAAACAACCTTTTTGTGAATATGACGAGCAGCTTAAGTATTTTGTGTATTAGCTAGTGGAGACATTCCAGTTTTCCTAATTGTTTAGGAAACTTTTTTCTGTGGGAAGTAACTTGGGTGCTCATAAAAACACAGCAAATCTAGATTTTGGGGCTTATTTTCTAGAAACAGGTGAAAGTTCTAGAAACAGGTGAAAGTATCACGTATGTTAGCACTTGCCATTTCAACAGTTTCATTCGGAGAGCAAGGGCTCTCCTGAATGAGAGAGTGATCATTCGCCGGCAGTGAACCCAAAATCCTGTGGATTTCGGAAAAGAACAGCCAGGTAGACGGCGAGGACCCTGTCGTCCTTTCCCGCGACTCTTTCCAGGAAGCACACAAAGCGACGATAACAATTAAGAAAACTGACATACCAGACCAATAGTAGAAGGTAAACTAGTTTACAAACGCTTGTTGTATGCCATGACACGGTGACATGGACCATATATGCAACATCACATGCTCATTTGATATGCTTGTTTACAATTACTTCACTATTATTTTTGGTTTTTTAGAAATAGCGACTCAAGATTTGGGTACCTAAACTGCATTGAGTTCGCATAAATGGGGCGGCAACATTAATGTTGGTATATACTTTGACTTGCCACCATGGCGAAAAAAAAAGAGACGGAGAAAATTACTTCAAAAGACGAAAAACATGCCGTGCACATCTTCAACAAAAGGATAGTTTAGTGTGCGAAAGCAGTTCAATATTTACTGTTTCATTTTGGTAAAATTTGAAGGCAAAATCTGGTGAAGTTGTAATGTATAAAATAGATTGAGCATGCTTTGCATTTAATAATAATTATTCTGAGAGTTCCATATAAAATGGAACTCTCAGAAGAATTATGCATAAATGCAAAGCATTCTCAAGGTATTTTATATATCCGATATGGCACTCTTTAGGTGCACAAGATGAAACTGAGCCTGTGTGTGCGACCTCAAAAAAATTTTTATTTAAAGGAAACAAAATAGAAGACCGTGAGATCTTGTTTAATGCCGTTTGTGAAGGCTTTGTCACCATGGTGGGCCAGCTTCATCCTATTTACAGACATGACCATAAGTTTTGCCGTAGCGAAAACCAACGCGCCTCGTCACTTCAGCGCTGTTACATCGCCAGCATTGCAGTAAACTTCGTCAAAATGAAGCGTTTCGTAAATTGTCAGCGTTACTCGATCAACACTAGGTCACTTATGCCCGTCGTGCAAGCGCAGACACAGCGACTTCACCACAAAGGCTTCCAATGGTGCCCGCGTTCGCTCTGACTCGGCTATCACGCTAGAGGTGCGCGGCGCAGGAAGCCCCGAGCCCCGAAGAGAAGACTCCTAATGAAGCTGTGCAGAGTGATAGGGGCTGGACAAATTTTGAAGTAAGGGAGGCTCAGAGTAAAATTGATTGTGTAGAAAACCGAGGAAAATGGAAGAAAGTAGATGGGATGCAAGAGGGGGGGGGGGGGTCAGGTATTTGTACAGGCAAAACACTGACTCACAGTGCAGGCAAAGAACTAGGAAGCGTACCAGCAAATATGCGACCGGTATGGCCAGCAACAAAGCGACAAAGAACGTCAAACGCAAAGTGTGGGAGGCTGAGACAAGGTTATGGGTGGCGGCAATTGAAAAGAAACCTGCTATGGCTAACTACCTCAAAGGAAATCAGGAAAGAAACAATTTATGATAACTCAAAGGGAAGCTCCTTACTTTTCGAAGCGAGATCAGGATGCCTTAGAACGCGCAGCTATAAAGCGGAGTACACCAAGGACGGAGCCGCATGTGCTTGCTGTGGTAAAGCTAGAGAAACGGTGGAACATGTTTTATTGGAATGTGAAGAAATCTATCCAGCTGCAAGTCTAGGCTCCTCTGACCTCCTTGAGGCACTTGGTTTCAGGGATGGCAGGGGCAAAGTAAACATGTCCGCTATAGAGATTAGTAAGTGGCGGTTGGAGGTATGGTAGCAGAAAAGTAGGGAGACTACAAACAACGGAGACCTTGTGGGGTCGAGTTGCCTTCCCGCGCCTCGTTCCCCAGCTCGCGCGTGGCGCTTATCTCGATCTCCAGGAGCTGCTGCCGTAACGGCAGCAGCGCGCCGGACCTACTTTCCCGCGCAAGCCTTGCTTCTCGCCCCCTCCCCCCCCCCCCCCCCGTGATAGGACTTGCCCCGCGAAAACACGTCACCGGGACGCGCCCTGATTGGCCTACTGCGTGGCGGCCCCCGGGCACCCTCTCCACACGAGCTCTCGTCCGTGGCAGATGCTCACCGGCCCGCAACGAGGTGTCTCGCGACTCCTCGTTCTCGCGCTTGGCGGACCGCTACCCGGTTAGCCCTAGCGCAGCGGGCGCGCGTACTCGATCGGTCTTACGGTGAGCCTTGGCCAGTAAGCGCCGTGACTGTCACACTGTGCTGTATCTTGGGTGAATAAACACGTGTTTTTTGTCGATCTGACTCCGAAGCCTTCTCTGCGCCGTGTCGGACAGTCGACGAACCCTGCCATAGCGCCTTTGTGCGTTGCGGAGTGAAGGAGCGTCGTGCCCTTTCCGGACCGTCGCTCGTAGTGTAATTCTTGTGCAAACCCATCTCCACAACCTACAGAAACATAGTTCCCAGTAATGGTTCAAAAAGGTCGATGCATGGAATTTTTGTATTTTGTGTTTCTCAAAAATAAAGGTAGGACATTAGGCAAAATAATAGCAGTTTGGTGGTGCAACCCACTACCCCGTTTCAAAGGGGATGCTCATAGCATCCATCCATCCATCCATCCATCCATCCATCCATCCATCCATCCATCCATCCATCCATCCATCCATCCATCCATCCATCCATCCATCCATCCATCCGTCCGTCCATCCATCCATCCATCCATCCATCCATCCATCGATCCATCCATCCATCCATCCATCCATCCATCCATCCAACCGTCCGTCCGTCCGTCCGTCCGTCCGTCCGTCCGTCCGTCCGTCCGTCCGTCCGTCCGTCCGTCCGTCCATCCATCCATCCATCCATCCATCCATCCATCCATCCATCCATCCATCCATCCATCCATCCATCCATCCATCCATCCATCCATCCATCAGAGTTTGGCGCCTTGTGTGCGTTGGTCTTTCTTGTCCTTATTTATTTCGCGCTGTGCGCGTTTAGTAATGAATTACCAAAACGCCCAAGCTTCTAGGCTGAATTGTTCCACCCGAGCTATGAAAAAAAGTCACAGGCCTGCGCGGCACACGCAGCACAGTCACAGCGTAAGCTGGTGGAGCGGTTCAAGCGTAGCTCCAATTTCGGCACAACGCACACCAGGGTCTTCGCGGCTAAGTCTATTCGCCTCGTTTTGATGAGAACGATCTGAACTGCCCGCCCAGCGTCAACGGCGAGCTGCGGCTTGTAATTCTCTCTGCACAGCAGTCTGCTGAGCCCGATGATGCCTGGTTGTAGCCGCGCACGTAGCTCTACGATTAGCTTCTTCAGCAGCGGTTCGTACATTGCGAGGAGACGCCATAACGTGTACCCCTGAGGTATCCAGAAATACGTGGCGCACATCTAACATCGGAATCGCGTTGATTGAGCCCCTCGTCTGAATCGCATCTCGTCGTCTGCCCCTGCGCGCGCTGCATTTGCAGGTACCTTAACTAGATGGCACCACCATACTGGCGGAGACTGGGGATCGCCTTTTTTCCTTTTTTGATTGCGCACCTCGTCGGAATCGCATCTCGTCGTCTGCGCCTGCACACGCTGCGTTTGCAGGCGCCTTACCTAGATGGCACCACCATACTGGCGGAGGCTCGGAGGCGGCGACGGACACCATCGCGAACCGAAACGACTTTTGGAATGAGTCCATAACAGCTTACGCTGTAAAACGCCGCACGGCGCGTCCCCGCGAGTAAAATAAAAGGGCTCCGCGCGCTCCTATTGCGATGTTAAATTATTACGTATCTCCGAGTACCGGCAAACTAGGACTTTCCTGTGCCCCCCTGTTCTCGTTCTCTGCTTAGTGCACGTTGCTTACCTGTATCTCTGCGTCAGGTTGTCGATCTTGGTCTGCACCTGCCGGCGAGTTCTCCTGATGCCGCTCTGTGCAAGAAAGAGCTGCGGCAATGGCGTCATATATTTTTCGTTGCGCTTCTCCCCTCTGAGTTGCGACAACTGGTCCTCCCAAAGTCGGATCAACACCCAGGTCTCCGCCTCCGTCCTCGTTGACCGTGGCTGTGAAGGGTTGCTGCCGCTGGGAACCTCCGATGCCGGTGCGAGCGAAGAAGACGATGAGGCGCTGGGATCGGTCATTGCGGTGTGTCTCACCCGGAGAGTTTTACCGTACGACGCGTGCGGCTCGGGAGCGCGATTAAACAAACGAAATGGCGGAACGACATTTTCCCATGCGGGATGACGAAGCATTGGTGTACAGAGTACAGGCCCTGATGTCCTTAAAAAACAAATTGAAAACTCCAATTATGTGGTGTATAACGAAAGGCAAAAAAATAATAATTCTAAAATTTGAAAGTTAGCCAGTTTGGACGATTTTATTACCGTGACTTTCTTCGTAGCTGTAGCTACATGGGAACGAGAGTACTCCGTCCAGCCGTAATGGTGATTGCCGAACTCCCTTCACCAAAAGCTTCATTGAACTTCCTTAGCGAAAGGGGCACCTTGTGACACCGAGCGCATCTCCTTCGAGATAAAGACGACGGAGTTCGAAGGAGTTCGCGGGAGCTCATGTGACAAGGGTATAAGTTTCTCGAACTTTACCTACACACACCCACCGAAACACACTCAAACTTACGCCCATCCAATCGCCCGCGCATCACCACTAAGTCAATGGAATCAATGTGCCGAAGCATGGGTGACGACTACACTGACAGCACATGAATATTCGAAGCTGGACGTTTCGTGAAGGTCTAAATAGTAAGCGAGTGCCTAGAGACAATACATCTTCTTTACAAACTATTACAAAGTACCGATCAAGTACGTTCCAAGCCTTAATTGTGCGCGGCAAGAAAAAGTCTACCGCAACTGATCACGCTCGCTTGTGATTGGGCAGAAAATAAACTGTATCAGATGGTGACTGCACCGAGAAACATTAATGAGTCAGAAACATAGGAAGCCGCTGCTTCGAAGTGATTGGCAAATAAAAAAAACAAAAAAGAACAACAAAGAGATAACTACGCTATGAGCCTGGTTTAATTTAGAATCGAAACGTATATGTACAGCTGGGAAGACATTTCTAGCCCCACTTCTAGTATAAGCACCGTATGCGCTGTTCGCACCGTTTGGACAGGGCGTAATGAGCTCAGAAAGCGCTTGCATCTCCTCTGAAGCTGTGGCCAAAATTTGGCGTCGTCCACCAAGTCACCGTCTATGATATCCGCCAGAACCGAGGCTTACTGAGCTACACCAGCGTCATGCACGTCCATTGTAAACACGGAGGTATCGAAGGTAGCAGAGGCAACCAATGGACGCGTGACACGTGATTTTGCATGGCGGCACCCACGGGATCACCGTGAAAAGGGTTTTTACTGCTTAATGCAACGAAAAGACGCAACACACCAAGGAAAAGACCCAGCATTCTTGATAGAAGCAACGAGGTGCTGGCACGAGAAATGCTGGAGGCGTATTACATTAGACGAAAAAAAATATATATCTGCATTAGCGATACGTCAAGGGTGTTGCCCGGCGCTGAGTTTGAATTTTTAGAGGCTTCTTAAACTAACACATGTTTCCTATTGACTCATCTAGGGTGGTGTGATGCGCGGAACCTTGCCGCGCATGTGTGGCTTGGCTATATATTGCGATGCCTTCTCGGAATAAAGTTAGTTGCGAGTGACGCTTTTTCCTTTCGCCTGTCTTTGGTGTGTTGCGTCTTTTCGTTGTATGAAGCATGTACCAACTAGCCCAACAATAAGTTTTATTAAGGGTTTATACTGGTTGAGTTGTCGCGGAGAAAGGTGTCTTTGCTCTTGTCAGACGCGAGTCAGACCCGGACGTCTGACTCGTTCTTCATCTGGTAGCAAGTGAGCGAGCAGCGCCCGTGGGCGCTGCGCGTGCTCGGCGCACCTACTTCTTTATTTGCTACACACTTCCGCGAGCGACAAATTTGCTAAAGGCTGCGGGCTTCACGAAAGGTAACTGCTTGAACGAGACGGCTTATCACGGAGCCGGACACCGACTTCAGGCAGCATGCTCGAGCGACGCCGTCGCGACCAGGAAGCAGTTCCATCACCCGTGTCAGCTTCCACAGGATAGGCGGCGAATCGTCATCGCGCACCAAGACGACGTCTCCAACTTGAAGTTGCGGTAGCAGCTTCGGTGTCACTTCTTGTGCGGAGCACAGAATCAGCAAGTACTCCTTGCACCATCCCTTCCACAGAGGGTCTGCTAAAGCTTGTCGATGCCTGCTTTGACGTCGCAGATCGATGCTTGTTGCACGGGGTAGCGCGGCGCCCGACTGTTGAGGCAAGCACGTTGCACGTTTGCCAAGCAAGAAGTGGCTTGTCGGGGCTAGACGTAGCATTTGTGCAGTACGTGTGTTTCGTATGTGTTGAGCTTTGCTGGACCATTGTGCGCCAGCGTTCATTCCGGAATGGCGGCGCTTGTACAGCTGCGTCTTTACGTAGTTGCGCATTGTCATGCTTGTACTCGTCGTTGAATTACCGTTTGGAGTTCATGAAACCATCATTGGCAGTGGCCTTGAGCCTCGTCTGTTACGCTTTTTTGGCATTTCTTGACCTTGGGAGACTTCGTCGGAGCATCTTCTCTGGGAGGCTCTCCAGTACCAGAGACCAGATACGTGCTTTGTACAGTTGAGCCTTGGGAGAAGTTGTGGAGGGTTCCCTGGACCGCCCTTCCAAAAAGCGGTTTCTACTGCAGTAACTTGACAAGATAATCGAGATATCTGGCCGGTTACAACGTCCCACTAGAAGTCGGAGCCTATCAGGATGCTGATCTCATCCTACCGGAAAGTGTTCGCCTCAGATCGAGCTTCAGCGGTAACAAGGCCGTCGTGTGTCATCATGGTGATGAACGCGCCATCTGCTGGTGGGTTGGTTACCGCATATATTTCCGGCACTTTGAGAGCATCTATAGTGAGCTCATTGGTACTGTGCTGGCTTCGGAGTGTGACGGACACTCGGTTACATGTCAGGGTCACAGGGCGATGCCTTTTCCCGAAGGTGAATAGGGTGAGGCGCTCCACGCCTTGAATCGGACAATTAAGTGCTCGAGCAACGTCCCTTCGAACGAAAGAGCGCTGACTGCCCGTATATAGCAAGAAACGCAGCAAAATTGACCTTGCTTGTGTGACAGCCCAAGCTCTGCCCACCTGTAAGAATACGGGCATGAGCCCGGTACCACTCGTGCATGGACACGGATGTTGCATGAGGTGGTGCGTCGATGGACTCCGCGCGCCTTGCGCGTTGCGCGGACGGCGCAGACGCATTGCCCAGACGCTTTGCTTGGGTTTGAGTCGGAGTACACACACGTTGCACAGCGACGTCAAGTGTTGTCCAGCACAGTGGGCGCATTGCAAATTCCTGGCGCTTCGGCATTCACTGGCAACGTGGCTGCGGTTGGCGCAGCGGAAGCAACGCCTGCGCACCTGAAGCTTCTGCGTTTTTCTTCTGAAGTGAGAGACGTGGAGCATTCCTGAACTGTGTGGTCCGACGCGTTGCACAGGAGGCTGGGACGCGTGTACGGCCACCTCATTGCAGTTGATAGAGCCATTGCAGAGGGCGGGTTTAGCTCCAGAGGTCGCGAGTCACGTGCATACTGCCGCTGGCATGCAGATGAGCTGGCTTGGTCGAATGCGTCTTCCTCCCTCTCCTCGACTTGAATTCGTAGGAAAGTCATAAGACGTTTTAGTTGCTGGGACTTGTCTTCTGTAACCACTGCCGTGCCATCGTGGTTCAACAAGGAAGTCACCTTCAGCCACTGACGGTACAGGATACAAAGGTAAGGTGGTAAGGCCTTCATGATGCGCGTCGCAGAACAGCAGCATACTTATCTGGTGAAACACCAAGGCCCTCCAGTGCGCTTGTGCGGTAAGTAACCTCGTCATAGATATTTCGAAGCTTGTATAGTTCACTACAGAATCGAGCCACTAGATTCATTCGTTCGTGCTATTCATACCATACCAGCATATTAGCTTTAAAAGCGAAGTCCGGGCTAACAAATCTTGCTTGCCGTCGTGGAATCGCCAGTATGTGCTTGTCTCATAAACTATTTTTCAGCTCACTTCGTATTCCGGCCTACATCAGCCCTCCGGCACGCATTTCACTTCGCATTGGTCATCCCCTGCAAGTTGCCCGTCCACGTGGTCATACCATATTTGCTGCACCATTCTTTCCTCGCTCAGCCATAGACTGGAATGGCCTACCATACGACGTCACTGCAACCACCTGCTCATCTACATTTTCTGATTATATAACTGCCATATTTAACCAATAATTTCTTGTTGTATATATGTACCCACCCATTATGTAATACCCCCCAATTGGGAATCTTTAAGGTAATAAAGTCAAGTTCGGCTGACCTACGAATAGGTGCCATTGCGAGTAGGTGGTCCAGATGGTCATCGACCAGCATGTCGCGGCGGCCGAACCTGTCAGACAGCACCTCGATGATGACTTCCTAGTTCGCCTCGGCGAGGCGGATAGCCTGAATGGCCGTCTTAGGTGACCCGGACAGGTACGTGAGAAGATATTTAAATTTGTCTATATTTGATAGGATTATTTGTAGGAGTCATGAGGGAGGTAGTGGCCGAATACTGCAGCAGGTGGGCCAGTATCACAGGGAGAGGCGTTCGTACGGCAATGGACATAAATGTAGGCTGATGATGATGTTCATTGCCGTGAATGCTTGCCTGGTACTGGTCCCAAAAGCCTTGCAGTCGCGTCGCTCCCCTGAAAAGCTCGAGATGGGCAGCTTTGGCAGGGCAACGTGGGAGAAAACTCCGGGAGCGGAGGAAGGGGCAGGTGGGTACGGTGGCGAGGCAAGTTGCGCGGTAGGACCAGAAAGGATCTATGGACGCCGCTCGGTGGCGAGGCGCACGCTTGTGTTGGTGAAGCTAACCTCTTGTTGATATTCGAAAGCTGTGGTCAGGTCTGCCTCCAGGTCTGCATCCGTGAGCGTATCTCGTACTGCGCGGCCGAACTCGATGAGCTCTGCCTGTGTCGCCAAGACGAGCTCGAGGTGCTGGCGCAGCACCCGCACAGGGGTGGCCTCATCTGACAGCATGGCGTCGATCGTGGAAATGGCCTCGGTGATGGCCCTCCGGACGAAGCCGCGCTTGGTGCGGAGTTGCTCCATTGCCGGAACGCGAGGGCCAGACGACAGGGCGGGTTTCGGCACCAACTTGTAATGTAGCAAACAGCGACGGGGATTAGACCCGGACGTCTGACTCGTTCTTCATCTGGTAGCAACTGAGCGAGCAGCGCCCGTGGCCGCTGCGCTTGCTCGGCGCACCTTCTTCTTCATTTGCAACATACATGTATGATCTTGTACGACCACTATCACAGCAATTGACTCTTTCGTACTCCATGAAAACTACCGTAGTCTTGAGTCATATTTACTCCCATAAAGGGAGTGAACTGTGCAATATATGTTTCCATGATGTTACAACTAAAGTCATCAACCGATTATTTCAATGGAGCTACAGAAAATCAAATTGCTTCTGTGAATAAACTGGCATATTTGGCATATTGTGGCATATTTTGATTTTAACAGAAGAAAAGAAAATTCGGCAGACACACCTAAGCATGCTTATGTGTGCGAATGTGAAAACATTATACCGTTTGCTGACCTCGGAACGTCATGAACGCGCTCATTTTATACACTGATGACGTGGCACCAACTCCTCGTCGTTGGCTGCGCCGTCACGTGCCCAATGACGCACGCGCTAGGCCACAGCTTTACTCAGCCAGACAACTGTGATGTGACGCGTGAAATGACGCACGCACCACACACATCTTTAGTGAGCGAGAACCGTGGA
This sequence comes from Dermacentor silvarum, assembly GCF_013339745.2. Lineage (NCBI taxonomy): Eukaryota > Metazoa > Arthropoda > Arachnida > Ixodida > Ixodidae > Dermacentor > Dermacentor silvarum. Next base: position 115,322,952 of record NC_051158.1, read on the forward strand.
GCCCCCGTGGCATCGCGGAAGCATGCTCGTTTCGCAACCCGGATACCCGGGTTCCATTCCCACACAGGCCGAAATGTACTAATCTTTTTTTTTTCAAAGCCATTATTTTACTTTGTTTACAGAAACCGCCCTGCGAAATGTGACGTCAATTCCAGCATTTTTGACGTGTTTTTACGCTTTGCGCCGTCGGCCATGTTTGGTACCATCGCTCGGTCACGCCGCCGACAAAGACGCCGGATTTTCGCGTAATGGGGAATATAATGGTTCCGCATTAAAATTGTGTAGTTTAGAACTTTTAACAGCCGTCAATTTAAAAGAAATTCACTTTTGAACCTACATTTGCAGTGTACGTGCGGCATTCCTTTGTGTCTTGTGTCGCACAAGTGATTTGTGCACAATCACTTTGTGTCGCACAAGTGATTCTTAAAATTATGCTAGTGCAACACGATACGGCAGGCGAAGGATCCTCTCTAAGCGAAGTGCTTCGGATGGCAGTTTTATTTTGCGAAAGTTATACCCCTGACACACGGGCAACACTAACGTCCTTTGCAGGAAACCCCTTTTGTTACTCCGTAGGCCCCTTTGCAGAAAGGAGTTGGGCCGATGACACATGGCATCACACTAACTTCTATAGGTGGTTCCTAAGTTCAACGCTAAAAAAAAAACACTGCTTGTTAAAGCAGCAAGAGAGAAAACATTTAGAAAAAGCTGCGCTTGTAGATTACATTTCGTGATTGTAGACCCTAAAAAACATTTTTTCCGCATTTTTGAAGGCTTATAATGCGCATATTCGGAATTCAACATGGCGGCGCCAGCGACGTAATGCGAGCGTTTGAGAGTATAGCTAGAGTAAATCTTTACTGTTTGACAAATCGCATTACTGCTAACGATTAATGCATATTCCAAGGTAAAAAAAATACTTACGGAGCACCATATTATGTAACACGTTTTCGTCTATCAATGAGTTGTGCACGCTGTATGCGAGAGCACACCTTTCCGCTCGAAAAGTAGATGCCCGATCTTCTTTCCCGCAAAGGAACTTTGCCGGGAGAGAGAGAGAGAGAAATAAGATTATTGAGGAAAAATAGGGTTAAGGGGGCCGGAGAGTGGGTCCTTAGTCCAGGACACCAGTGGCCACCGCCACGCGCCGTGCCTGGTCGAGGAGGCTCAATTGAGTCTCCAGGTCAGTCCGGGCGAGGATGGCTGCCTAAGGCTCCCTAAAGAAATTTTGTGCTAAACGGGGTGAATTTGAATTTTGGGGCCGTGATTGGCACTCCCATGTCACATGGGGCAAGGATGGCCTCCCCACACACCAGGGGCATTGACTGGCATATATCTGGTTGGCCAGATGGCATGCCATCGCCCCAGGTGTGGGTAGGTGTCTGTCTGGATTTTTCTGTATAGCCGAACCTCCTCCACTGTTAATTGCGGGTTTGGCGCGGCGAGTTCTTGGCGAGAACAACGTTGATGTTCTAAGACATCGCATGCTAGTATTTGATTGTTGTTTCTGATTGGGGTGTCATTCCTTGCTCGGATTGAAGTCTCGCGAGCAAGAGCGTCTTCCCCTGTGTTACCAGTGACACCAATATGCCCCGGACACCATACAATGTAATGTTCTTGTCTTAGTCGATTACCCAAGATCTTAAGGGCGATCCTAGGGATTCTTCCGTGGAGGAAGCGTCGGCAGGCCGCATGGGAGTCCGTGAGGATGTAGGCGGGCCTGTATTCTCCCTCCCGTGTCTTTATCGCCAGGGCCACTGCAGCCGCCTCTGCTGTGCTGGTGTAAGGTTGTGCGGAATCAAGCTGTTATGGTTCTTGGAATATTGCAGGGTCCCGAAGCAGCCACGATAACGTGTCCTTTAATGTTCCGTGCTGCGTCTGTGTATATTGAGTCGGGGTTATTGCCGAATCGTTTTTATAATTGTTTTTGATCGGGCTTTACGCCTGCCTTCATGATATTTTGGGTTCATTTTTGGGGGGATGGGGGAGATTTTTGTTTTTTTTTCTCGCATCTCCCTCGATATGTCCATTAGTTCGCTGCAGCAGTAGTGTGGGTTGATCCGGTATCCCAGCTCTTCTAGCACCCTCCGGCCCGCCTGTGACATATTTAGGCATTCTCGTTTGTGACCATTATCATTGTTTTGAGTTCTTAAAGGTGTTGTTCAAAGAACTTCGAGTCTCTCCATGGATGTCCGAAGTGGTAGACCCAGGGCGGCCTTTTACGCCGTACGTATTAGGATGTCTGCCTGCTTTGCCTCTTTATGGTTAAGCTCATGACACGGGAGGCTGTAGGTAATTCTGCTTATTGCAAAAGCTTGAACTAGTCTTAATGCGTCTGATTCGCTTAGTCCTCTCCCTGTCCGCGTAATTCTTCTTATCATTCTGGTGATTTGTTTTACTGAATTCTTTAGAGCTTTTAGGGTATGGTCTGCTCTTGTATTGCGTTGTATCCACAGCCCTAAAATACCCACTTTTTGGGATTCTTTAGGTGTCGAATCTCCAAGCTTCAGTTCAGCTTTTTCAGATTTGTTGTAATATTTTCCGTGTACCGTAATGCATTCTGATTTTTCAGGTGCACATTTCATTCCGTTCTCAGTGGAGAAATCGTGCACCATTTTTATTGCGTCTTGAAGAACTTGTTATTTTGTTCCGAATGAGCCTTTTGTCGCCCAAAGAGTAATGTCATCTGCATAAAGGGCAAAATGCAGATTTGTACACTTTTCCAGCCTATGGGCTAGGTTATTCATCCCCAAGTTAAACAGTAGGGGTGAGAGGATGGCACCTTATGGTGTGCTCCTGTTTGGCATATTGAAAGAGCCGGATCGGGTTTCTCCTATGCCAAAAGTGGAAGTTCTATTCAACAAGAAAGATTTGATATAATTTAAGTCTTTTCACCGCACCTGGTTTTCTCAAGTTCTTCCAATATCAGTTCGTGCGTGATGGTATCGAAGGCGCTTTTGAGGCCTAGGGCCGCTAGTAAATGTTCACTTCCTGTTAGAATATGGCTCAGTACCTCTTCCTTCAGCCTTAGGAAGACATCTTGTGTCGATAAGTCTGGCCTGAAGCCATATATATAGTGTGACAAGAGGTTATTGTCGTCTATATAGTTTCTAAGTCTTGTGTGGATGACTCGCTCAAAAAGTTTTCCTGGGCAAGACGTGAGTGAGATCGGCCTGAGGTTCTGTATGTTACGATCCTTGCCGGGTTTACGTATCAAAATGATTTCTGCCTCTTTCCACTGTTCTGGAATTTTCCCGGTTTGCCATACGTCTCTGTTGAAGAATTCAGTTAGTTTCTTAAGTTGTTCATGATTTATGTTCCGTAGCATTGCATTAGTTAACCGATCCTTCCCAGACGCTGTATTTTTCGTGGCTGCCTGGGTTGCTGTGAAATGCTTTGCTTCCGTTATGGGGGCGTCCAAAATTTCGCTCCGGGGCCCATCGTATGCTTTCGAGTATGACAGTAGTTGGTTCCCCTATGTATCTTTTTTTGAGTTTTGCAATGAGTTCGCCTTCTGTGACCTTGAATTCTCCCACTATGGTCTCAAGGGTGCGTGACGTTTCTGATTTTGTTGCTGCTGGGTCTAACATACTTCTAAGTAAAGCCCCTCCATCCACGCACGGCCAAAACGTATATGCAGGGACTTTACATCTAAGTATTTTCCAGGTTTTCTTTGTGGCGAGGTTTCCCCTTAAAAAATCACTAAGCTGCAGCCAATTTTTTGTTTCTAGTTCTGCGCATAATCATTTGTTTGTTGTGCAATTACCCCTATTCTTGCTCCGAGTTTTCTATGAAGTCTTTCACGCGTCCGGCGCTTTGTGAGGCCTCTTCGGCAGTGTCATAAGTGTAATAAATGCGGGTGTACAGCGGGGCGTTCCACCGTCAGAGCGATGCTCTTGGACGTAGTCGAGTGTGCTGTTCGCACGTCTTCCGGCCATTGGTTGATATCTTCTATCTGCCCTTCTGGAAAGAGATGCTTTCTAAATTTTTCCCAATCGGTGATGTTGGCTGTTCCAAGCTGTCTACGGATGTTTGGTGACGAGGTTGATAGACTGACAATATAATGGTCACTGCCTAGTGTTTCATCTAGGTTCTTCGAAGACGCTTCCTCTACGTTTTTGGTAAACCTCAGATCGGGGTAAGTGTATAAACTCACGCTGTTTCCCAGTCTGGTAGGCGCTAGCGGCAGCGTTTCTAATTTTAGGTCGAACTTGTTCGCGACCTACACCATCATGGTGCCCTTTGCAGAATTCCTTACGTATCCCCAATGAGAGCGGGGTGCATTGAAGTCACCGGCAACCGGCTTGGGGTCCTCTAATATATAGTAATCCCGTAGCTTCACCGGCTTATTTTCTACCTCTTGGAGGCAGATTATGTCTGGCCGGGTTAGCGATGTATTAATAAATTGCTGTAGGGCTGCTGGGCTTTTTTTGGTAGGTGCGGCAGTTCCATTGGCAAATTTCGATGTTTCCCTCCAATACCCGTGATCTATTGGCCATAGGGGGTCGATAATTCATTATCCGAGGAGTCGGAGACTACTACATTTTTCGCTTTTCGCGGTTGTGGAGTCTCCGGGTTATCCCCGGCTCTTTTCCTTTTCATTTGCCGTAGATTGTTGATGGATTCGTCCACGTAAGTTTTAAGATTTTGAAATTCAATAAACATCTGTTGTTGGAAGTTTTGTACTCCCTGCAGCTGTTGAATTAATTGTTGTGTAGTGAAGAAGAAGAACAGGGAGCAAGCAGTAGTGGGGCGCTCTCATAGATGTAGGGCGCGAGCACAGATCACGAGCTTTTGGCGCCGAGACCGTTGCTCTCTGGCGACTGAACTGGTTTTTCGCCTGCCGCTTGCCGTCAGTAAATCTCCTTATCAAAGTGGTGGAGGTGCTGGGTACCCCCTTCAAACCTGGAACTCCGAAGCCGGACGTTGCCCACCACTGCTCCGACAATGCCTGATGACGCCACCCAGCAAGACGCGGCCCAAGCTCCATCGGTCATCGTGTTAAGCGCGCTGCGTCAGCGCGATCCCGCTTTCTTTAGCGGCACCGATGACTATGACGTAGAAGATTGGCTAACGTCGTTTGAAAGAGTGAGCGCGCACAAGTGGGACGACGCTACAAAACTACGCAGCGTCCTGTTCTACCTAACACACGTCGCAAACCTCTGGTTTCGTAACCATGAGTCAGACTTCGCCACTTGGACCACTTTCAAGACGAGCTTCGCGGAAGTGTTCGGTCGCCCCGCAGTGCGCAAGCTTCGCGCTGAACAGCGTCTACGCGGACGTGCGCAGCAGCAGGGCGAGAACTTCACGAGCTATATTGAAGACGTCATTGACTTGTGCAAGCGCGTGAAACTCCTTCTATGCTTGAGCAAGACAGGATAAAGCACATCATGAAAGGCATAGACGACGACGCCTTTCAGATGTTGCTGGCCAAGGACCCACGCACCGTGTCTGAACTCGTGACCTTGTGCCAGAGCTTCAACGAACTACGTAAGCAGCGCGTCCTAGCTCGGCGGCAGACGTCAACAGATGATTCCCTCGCTGCGTTGACCATCGGCGGCGACCACACGGCGCTCCTGTCAGAGATTAAGGAGCTTGTGCGTGAGAAAGTTGCTCGACAGCTTTCATTTTTTCCGACCACGCAAGTGCCTACGCCTAGGCTGACTCCAACCATCCGACAGGTGATACAGGAGCAGGTCACCGAGGCTTTGCCGTCTGCCTTTCAGCCGACTGGTGTGACCGCGCCGCTATCATTTGTGGTGCCGTCTGCTGCTCCTCCAGCTCCTGTTGCCGTGCCTCAGACTTATGCGGATGCCGTCATGAAGCCACGTGCTGAACCAGTACTAACCCCTCAACCACCAATTCGACCACCAGCGACGGTGCTTTTCGGGGCGCAGCCACAGTACGCCAATCCTTGGTGCACTGCAGACAACCGCCCGATCTGCTATGGTTGCGGAATTCCGGGCCATGTTGCGCGATTCTGTCACCGACGCTTCGCGGCGACCACGAATACGCCGAGATATCCAGACTACTCCTTCCGACCTCCCTATCGCACGCAGCCAGAACGAGAGCCTGAAACATGCGCCCGTGATCACCAGCCCACTTCCGATGCCCAACCTTTTGCTGCTCGTCGGTCCCCCTCACCGCGCCGCCGTTCTCTTTCGCCTATGCGTCGCCGGTCCAATACTGGTGAGGCGGAAAGCTGACTACCGCAGCTTCTGAGGCACGAGCTGCGCCGTCGTCAACCTGTCTAAGTCCTCGCTTGTCCCCCGCCAATGTTATTGAAGTGTTTGTTGACGGTGTACGAACTCTTGCGCTTGTGGACACCGGCGCCGCTATTTCTGTAATGAGCCATACGTTTTGCCGTTCTATCCGTAAAGTGACGACGCCACCTTCAGGATTTTCTCTCCGTACTGCGAGCGCACAATATATTCAACCCGTTGCAGCATGTACGGCCAGGGTGCTCATACAAGACGTGATCTACAGCGTTGAGTTCCTTGTGCTGGCCTCGTGTTCCCATGACCTGATCCTCGGGTGGGATTTTTTGTCCCGTAACCACGCTGTTATAGACTGCGCTCGTGCTCAGGTAGAGTTCGCTGTGTTTCCCGAGACGCCTTCCACCCATGTGGCCGGTCCTGGGGATAGAAAGCTTGTCGTCACCGCCGATATTGACCTGCCACCTCAGAGTGCCGTCATTGTTCCCGTTTCCTGTGCCGCCCTTTCCGACGCCACCGTTCTGTTCACGCCATCTGACTTGTTTCGTCGCCGCCACAATACGTCACTGCCTTTTGCCATCCTCGCGCTTCATCAGGACAATACCGGACTACTTGTTTGCAACCCCAACTCAGGCCCTCTGACTTTGTACCGAAATGAAACGCTTGGCCACGTTCAGCCTGTAGACGCTGCTGTTATCGTACCCCTTGACCCCTCTGTGCCTGAGACTCAGCATCCCCTGAACGCCCTGACCCCTCACCTTGCGTCCGACGCCGTGCTCTCGGAATCTTTTCACCGTTCCATCGACAGCGACCTCGATCCGGCTGCACGGACGCAGCTTCTTGCCCTTCTACACGAGTTCCGCACTTCGTTTGACTTACCGCATGCGTCACTAGGCCGAACTAATGCGGTTGTTCACACGATTGACACTGGGCCTCACGCTCCTTTGCGACAGCGCCCCTACCGTGTGTCACCTGCGGAACGTCGTGTCATTACGGAGCAGGTTGACGACATGCTTCAGCGCGGAGTCATTACGCCTTCTTGCAGCCCCTGGTCCTCTACTGTTGTACTGGTCAAAAAGAAAGATGGCTCTATTAGATTCTGTGTGGACTACCGACGCCTCAAAAAGATTAGTCGCAAAAGCGTCTATCCTCTTCCTCGAATAGACGACGCCCTCGATTGCCTTCAAGGTGCCGAATTTTTTTCTTCCCTCGACTTGCGATCGGGATATTGGCAGGTCCCTATGGCGGCGTGTGATCGTCCGAAGACGGCGTTCGTCACACCGGATGGCCTGTATGAATTTACCGTGATGCCTTTCGGACTTTGTAATGCCCCCGCAACATTCGAACGGATGATGGACGGGATTTTACGCGGTCTGAAATGGAAGATATGTCTGTGCTATCTGGATGACGTCGTCGTGTTCTCTCCCGATTTCGCTACACATCTCTCTCGTTTACGCACAATTCTCTGCTGCCTTACAAACGCACGCCTTCAACTCAACCTGAAGAAATGTCACTTTGGGGCTCGCCGGCTAACCATCCTCGGCCACGTCGTCTCCAAAGATGGCATTCTCCCTGACCCGGAAAAACTACGTGCTGTTGCCGAGTTTCCGAAGCCTTCTACCCTAAAAGAACTTCGAAGCTTTGTCGGCTTGGCCTTCTATTTTCGTCGCTTCGTCCGAAATTTCGCCTCCATCATCGCACCGCTTACGAAGCTCCTCGCCGGCCCCAGCGACCTTTCCTACTGGACACCGGCCTGCGACGACGCATTTGCGACACTGCGCCGCCTACTTACTTCACCCCCCCCCGTGCTACGCCATTATGACCCTGCTGCGTCAACCGAAATACATACTGACGCCAGTGGTATCGGTCTTGGTGCAGTTCTCGCGCAACGCAAGCCCGGCTTCCCTGAGTATGTTGTGGCCTATGCAAGCCGCGCCCTCACCAAGGCGGAAGCGAATTATTCGGTCACCGAAAAAGAGTGCCTCGCGATTGTATGGGCGTTAGGAAAATTCCGCCCGTATTTGTACGGCAGGCCTTTCGACGTTGTAATCGACCATCATGCCCTCTGCTGGCTGGCTTCCCTCAAAGATCCCTCTGGTCGTCTCGGTCGATGGGCTCTTCGTATTCAAGAATTCGACATTCGCGTCGTTTACCGATCCGGGCGCAAGCATTCTGACGCGGATGCGCTCTCTCGTTCACCCGTCAAATCCGAAGCAGGGCCTCCTTCAGCGGTAGACTTTTCCCTGGATGCTCTGACCATCACCGACATGCCTTCGGAACAGCGCAAGGACCCATGGATCGCGTCCCTCTTGAAAGTTCTCTGCGCCTCTTACCCGCTAGCCAACCCCGTGCCCTTCGTCGACAAGCCAAGCATTTCGCAATACGCGATTCATTTTTGTACCGCCGCAACTACCTGGAGGATGGGCGTAAATGGCTGCTGGTCATACCCAAGCACTTGCGAGCCGATGTGTGTGCATACTTCCATGCTGATCCGCAACATGCGCATGCTGGTGGGCTGAAAACGTATCAATGGCTCCGCCAATGCTACTACTGGCGTGGGATGTACACATTTGTCCGTAAATATATACGGTCTTGTTCCGCATGTCAACAACGAAAGACGTTTAACCATACACCCGGTCAGTTGCAGCCTTTACCATGTCCTGCCCGCCCTTTTGAACGCATTGGAATCGACCTTTATGGACCACTTCCGTGCTCTGTTGCTGGCAATCGCTGGATAATTGTCGCGGTGGACCATCTGACGCGATACGCAGAAACCGCTCCACTCCCTGCGGCTGGTGCTCGTGACGTCGCTTCCTTCATATTGCGCCATTTCATACTCCGTCATGGAGCCCCACGGGAACTGCTGAGCGACAGAGGCCATGTGTTTTTGTCCAACGTGATACAAGAGCTGCTCCGCTCTTGTCGTATTCTTCATCGCACATCAACTGCCTACCATCCTCAAACGAATGGCCTCACGGAACGTTTCAACCGCACGCTCGGTGACATGCTGTCGATGTACATTGATTCTGACCATTCTAATTGGGACGTCCTTCTCCGCTTCGTAACTTATGCGTATAACACCACGACACAGTCTGCGACAGACTTTTCACCATTTTTTTCTTTTATATGGCCGTGGACCATCCTCCCCACTTGACACAATTTTACCGTACCGCCGGGACGCCTCCGAATTCAGTCCGATTTCTGACGTCGCTCACCATGCAGAAGAGTGTCGTCAGCTGGCCCGCTCGTTCACGTCCGACAGCCAAGCTCTCCAGAAAGATCGCCGCGACACCGATGAGCATGTGCTGAGTTTTGCCGTTGGCTCCCTCGTATGGCTCCGAATACCTTTCAACTCTCCTGCCCTCACTCCAAAGTTTGCTGCCAAGTACCACGGGCCATACCGCGTCATCGAGCGCAGGTCTCCCGTCACTTATGTCATTGAGCCGGTCAACCCCTCCTCGGACAAGCGCCGTCTCGGTCGCGACACGGTCCACGTCAGCCGCCTCAAGCCGCATCACGACCCTCTCATCCTTGCGTCCCCTTGAGTCGCCAGGATGGCTCTCCTTCGCCGCCGGGGTTATTGCAGTGAAGAAGAAGAACAGGGAGCAAGCAGTAGTGGGGCGCTCTCATAGATGTAGGGCGCGAGCACAGATCACGAGCTCTTGGCGCCGAGACCGTTGCTCTCTGGCGACTGAACTGGTTTTTCGCCTGCCGCTTGCCGTCAGTAAATCTCCTTATCAGTTGCAACATTTGCTCTGTTGAATTTGTTTTAGGCTCTGCAGCCTTACTCTCCGCGCCACCCACTGTGGAAGAGTTCTCGATTGCTGTTTTGCCTAATAGTTGTTGTTTAAGAGATGCGATCTCCTTTTTGAGCTCAGACAAGCTCTCTCTGAGTGCGCGGTTTTCCGCTATCGCTCTTTGGTATGCTATGTTGGATGTTATGGGAGCCTGCGGTTTTGCCACCTCCGCCCAACTTACCCTGGCACCCTTGTTGTCCTCTCCCTGCCCGCGGGTGTTTCTCCCTGCGGCACCGGCCTTCTGGATCCTGGGAATCTGGTTTGGGTAAGGGAAAAGGGTTTGTTGGGATACACTTATGCTTGGTCTTGATTTTGAGTTGGATCTTGATTTGGGTTGATTCTTGTAGCCTATGTCAGGTCTGTCTTGATCTCGATCTGGAACTTGATATGGATTGGTGTCCCTCCGGCAATGGAGATCTTGTTCGTGATGCTCTGCCTGGTAGCATCGGCCACATGTAGTCCTCCGATTCGATGTCATCCGTGACGAACCATCTATGTCTTCACGCCATTTTGGTCAACGAGGTTTTTGAGTACCCTTGTTTTTGTTTGTTTGCGATTTGTTTCGTTTGTTTTAGTCGTTTAGCGCTTTCTTTTGATCCTGTTAGATGTTATCCTACATATTAAGCGCTTTTTGGGGCACAATCTTGGTTGGGGTCGGGCTCTTGTATCCTGCATCCGTGGCATACATCCATGGCATACAGGGTTCAGGCAGACTTTGGTCCTATGCCCAATTTGGCAACACATTTATAGTATCGACACCGTAACAAGAAACGGCGGAAACGGTCAGAAAACTAACTTCGATCAGCCTCAACGGCAAAGTGCACGATATAAGCGCTTACGTAACAACCGGAGAAGGAACGCTCAAAGGTGTTATACACGGACTGCAACCAAAGACGGACCCCGTGGAGCTGAAAAACAACTTACGAATAAGAACTCAAGGAGTAGAAATCATCTACGCAAGAATGCTCGGGGAATCAAAGACAGCCGCTGCAACATTTTATGGCAAGATTCTTCCCATGCAAGTGTACTTTAAGGGGTGGGGGGGGGGGTGATTTCACCTGCTTCCCTTACATAAATACAATCCAAACATATAAAATGTGTTGCCTGTAGGGAGATACTCCTTTGTCCTGTGTCACTACGCTTGAACGCCTTTCCGGTAGATGTCCCCTTACCTAACGGACATTATAATGCCCGTGTGTCAGGGGTATTAGCGGGAGATACCAGAAGGATAACTGAAGCATTTCCTGTAAGCATCGAAGTTCTATTGAGGCTGCTCTGAAATATGCTAAAGGGGCCGCAATAGAACACTCTAAGATTGTCGCAATGATTTAAGGCTTGAAGGCTGCTCGGCCGAAGATTATATATAATGGTGAAAATTGTCGTCCTAATCGACGCACGTTGTAGAACTGATGGCCACGAAACTGCTTTTCAGTGGATTCCCAGTCAGTGAGTGATTGACTAAAAACTTTATTGAAAATAAATAAAAGAAGGCGCGATTGTTGGGGCCTCAATTCCAGGGCTCCACTGGCACGAGCGGCTCGCTGGGCTTGGCCCAGAAGAGCCAATTGGCTCTCCCGGCCCTCGTCCGCAAGCCATGCCTCCCACTGCCTAATCTTCATGAGTCGATGTTTCAGTATTATTGGGCTGTCTATGTGCGGAGGCCTCTTGGGACACTCCCATGTGATGTATTTTAGTGTGGGTGTGGCTGTGCACCACGGGCACTCGTCAGTGAATCTCGTGGGGTGTATTCTGTGTAGGTGGTGCAGGTTTTGATATGTATTCGTCTGAATACGACGCCAGTCCCTCTCCTGCTGGCTCTTAAAATTCGAGTGATGATGTGCAAAACCTCTCCGATCTTGTCTTTGCTGTAAGAGGATGTCACGAGAATTCGGTGGGAGGTCGTCGCTGGGCCCTGCCGTTTCTCGGACGTTTAATCCTCGAGCAATACGATCTGCCCTAGCGTTCTCTACCAGACCCTCGTGTGCCGGACACCATATGATAGTGTGGTGCACTTCAAGTTGATTGCGCAAAATTTTGATTGGGATGCCGTCCCATTTAGAAACAGGCGGCAAGCTGCTTGTGAGTCGGATAATATGACAGCTGAACTGGTTTGGCGCTCGGCGTCCTGAATGGCCAAGGTGATGGCTGCAGCCTCTGCCACGCATGCGGAGGAGGTTTTGAAGGATGGCGTTGTTTCTTTGTTCTGACACGTAGAGGCTACGGTGAAGGTGTCGGAGGTGGTTCTACTAGCATCCGTGTAATACACTCCCGGTCCCATGCAGAATCATTTGTGAAGAGTCTTTGCCCTTGCTCTGCGTCGTCCGGGATGGTACTTGGGATATATGTTCTTGGAAATTGGGGTCACCGCAATATGCGATCGAAGGTGGCGGTCTATCTGTGCCTATTCTTCTCCGCAACGCTGGGGTGTCAGTGTAAAGCCTAACCTCGCCAATACTTCCCTGCTCTGAGTTGAAGACGAAATGTGTTCTTTCTTAGCATATTACGTCAGGCTGCGTACTCGTCAAAAGTATTGTGCAGGCCTAGTCCATCGAATCTCTCTGTGCTAGCGCATTCGGGAAGAGCAAGGGCGGCTTTGAAGGCCGCCCTTGCGATTATTGTGTGTGCCTGTATTATCTCTTCGTTCGTCAAGGCCTGATACGGAAGGGCGTATGTGATCCAGCTGATTACGAATGCGTGGACCAGGCTGATGGTCCCCCCCTCAGTTAGGCCATCTCTGCTTCTTGCCACTCTCCGTATCATCCCGTCAACGTCTCCTGTGACCGCCTTTAGTTTCTGAAGTGTGCGATGTTCCAGCGTTCTGCTGTATCCACATCCCAAATATTCTTAGTGTCTCCACGTCTTGAATCGGCGCCCCGTCGAGAGTCAGAGTGATTGGCACCCTGTCTTTCTTCCTTGCGTATTTCGCACGCACCCGAATAAGTTCCGATTTCTCGGGTGCGCAAGCTATGTCTGCCGCCCTCGTGTATTCCACGACTGCATCTATAGCCTTTTGAAGAGTACCTTAATTGCTTGTCCCCGTAGGACCCCTGGTGAGCCTAAAGCGTGGTGTCATCGGCGTATATCGCACAGCCGAGATTCGGGTGATTATATAGCTCCAGGGCTAGCTTTCTCATCCCTACATTAAATAGCAGTAGAGAGAGTATAGCTCTCTGAGGGGTGCTTCTGTCGGGACAGCTGAAGGTGTCGGACCTCGTGGAGCCTAGTCCGATTGCAGCCGTCCGGTCACTGAGGAACGAGCGCACGTAGTTATAAATTCGTGCTCCGCAGTATACCGTTTGCAGTCCCTGCAAAATAGTGTGGTGGGAGATGGTGTCGAAGGCCTTTTTGATGCCCAATGCTAATACAAATTTATCGTCCGAGCCTCTGTTGGGGTGCAGGTCCTCGTGCTTTAGTAGTAGAAAAACGTCCTGTGCCAACACGTGAGGTCCGAAACCGAAAATGTTGCAGGGAAATATGTTGTTTAGTTCTATGTGGTTCTAGAGGCGGACCTGCCCAGCCTTTTCAAAGAGTTCCCCTGCTCATGACGTTAGGGATATGCGTCGAATGTTGCTGATGTTACGGGGCTTGCCCAGTTTCCGAATGAGCATCATACCGGCGTAAGTGGAAATAAATGAGCAGCCAAACTGTCCAAACGAGTATACGAACAGGGAGAAAAATACACCATTCCGCTGTTCGGCAACGAGGTTCCAAGTACATTACGAGAACTCTCACCATAATTTCAAATGCGGCGTGGTTCAACGAACAGTCCAAAATACCATGCAGCGTGTATGCCGCAGAGCCTGGACTCAAGTGTTTAGCGGTAGAAACGTGGTACTAGGAGCGCATGGCAGGAAAAAAGGACAACCCCTTGAGGGGTGCCGCAAGTCCCTAGGGAGATCTTGTCGCTGCAGGCAGTGCAAAAATGAAGTGTTGGTGTTCGGTCGCACAGGAAAGGCTTGATACAGGTGTTGGTTCTGTAGCCAACCCCTAGAGCCGAGAGACCCTCGAGAATAGCTCGATGCGCCGCATTATCAAAGGCTTTCTTAATGTTGAGTCCCAGAATTCTTCTGGTTACTCCAGGAATCCCTGGATCTAAAACATCTCTCTGCAGTTGCCATAAAATATCCTGGGCTGAGACGTTGGGATGGAATCCGACCATGGTCTGGGGAAAGAGCTGCCTCGTCTCCGTGAACTCGACAAGTCGACTCAAGACCACATGTTCTATTGCTTTTTCCAGGCATGATGTGATTGAAATAGGGCGAAGGTTTTTTAACTTAAGAGGTTTGCCGGGCTTGGGTATAAAAATTACTTTTGCGTCTTTCCATTCAGGAGGAATGGAACCATCGTGCCAATAATCATTAAACAGTTTGGTGATGGCGTCAATAGAAACTGCATCCAAATTCCGGAGCATTTTATTGGTTACTCTATCTTTGCCTGCCGCCGATGTGGAGCGTAGGCTGGCCAGGCCGAACGAACCTCTGCTGCAGTAAAATCTTGATCCAGATCGGCATTGGGAGCACCTGTATACGATTCATAGGAGTCACTATCGACTTTGGTGTTTAGGTATGTGGAGCAGAGAAGGTCCATCATTGGCTTTTCCCCACCTGGAAAGGAGTGTAATATCTTAGTCATTTTCTTTTGAGAGGCGCCTTTCGATTGGTCGAGATAAAGTAGGTGTTTTAGCGATGTCCATGTGTTTTTGCTACCCAGCTGTTCATTAACCCTATCACAGAATTGATATCACTGCAATGAACTAAGGAGTGCCGAGTAGTCCTGAATCTCTTTCTCGAGTCCCGCCACACGAAGTTTAAGCTGACGGTTATGCTTGTTCTTCAAGCATTCTGCTTGTAGCATTTGCTGTTGTTCCCAGAGGTTAAGTCTGGTTTAGGGCCGTTTTCCTCGAAAGGAATCTCCGTTGTATGTTAAAACCCCTAACAGAGCCACGCCGTATTTAAATACGGTTCAGTGCGCGACGCAAGCAGCGAGTATACACTGTCGGAAGTGTCCCGTCAGTTTTCTTCGGCATGTGCACCGTGGTCTGTATGTGCGAGGTTTCTAGATGCAGGCGTGACGCAAGCTTCTTTCTCTTCCTTGATCAGATCACGTGCGCTTGCATGGTCAGTATTGTGGTTTGTAGATTCCACGTGTTCAGCAAGGGCACTCGATGCAAGGTGCCGTTTTATATTACGTTTATTAAAACGTTCACTAGTTTGCGTGTAAACCGTAAACGTAGTTAACGTAAAAGATAAGTTGCCACGGAAATACTTCCCCGGTGCTGTCTACGTCAAAACGTTCGGTAACTGTGATTACACGTATTTCGGCGAAAAAGGTGATTTCAAGGAACGTGCTAAACAGCGCGAGTATGACGTCAGAAAACAGCAACTCGCCTCGAGTGCCACTGCTGAACATGTGGCATCTACAGACCACAATATTGACCATGCAAGCGCACGTGATCTGGCCAAGGAAGAGAAGCTTGCGTCACGCCTTCATCTAGAAATCTCGCACATGCAGACCACGGTGCATACACCGAATAAAACTGACGGGACACTTCCGACAGTGTACACTCGCTGCTTGCGTCGCGCACTGAAACGAATTTAAATACGGCGTGGCTCTGTTAGGCGTGTTATTATGGACAAGGATGCGGTATGGGGGAGCCTAGACGTCATTAAGTTTTCACTATATATTTCGGTCGGTGTATCCTTTCGCGTTTCTTCACCATTGCCTATAATCTCTACACAACCGTTCGGTACACTACCCATAGTGGGAAAGAGTCACATGCTTGAGAGGAAACAATATTTGCATTATTCATACAATACAGCCGTTTTCAACAATTTTTTTCATCATAAAATTGTAGATATGCGATCGGTGTCTCCGGTCGTCGGACCCGCAACCACGAGGTCAGCGCAAAAACGCTGTCGCCATTGCGCCGCCACAGTCACCAACACAAATGTATAGCTGCTTTCGGAGAGCTTCTTTTGCAAATTTTGTTATATCCTCATCCTATGTTCTGGTTCTCATGTTTTGAATTGTTCATTTCACACGTTTGCAGACTTTTGACCAGGGTTTTGACCGAGTGCTTTTATTCGTGCGTTGACACCCTGGTCACTTTCACTTGGTGCGGACATGTTAGATTTGGTGCTCGGATAAAGCGTCGATGCATGGCTCTGGCCTCCCTGGACAAGCTAGGCGGTCCTTAGGGAGGCAAAGCAAAAGCGGTGATCGTCGAAGAACTAATGCCTTCGGTATCCGCCACACGGGCAGTGCTCGCTGATTCTGCTCTTGTAGTATATGTAGTCCTGCGCAGAGTCATAAAACCACGTCCAATTACTGGGTTTATTCTTATCTAAGCGGTCGAGGGCTTTTTGCAAAATATCAGAGATACAGCTCACGCATCGACTTGTACAGGTGTCACACGGAGCACTTCTTATTGCGATCAAGCCCACTTCGGATCGAATTTTGAGTTCGCGATTGGCTCCCTTCTTCAACCTGGAAGAAGTAAATCACGATGGGAAAATTCGATTCTGATCGGGCTCGTACGTGATTTATATTGCCCCATGTGACACCGGTATTAGAAACCCGCCGTGGTAGCTTAGCGGCTATGGTGGTGCGTTTCTAAGCAAGAGGTCTAGGGGTCAAATCCCGACCATGGCGGCCGCATTTCGATGGGGGAAAAATGAAAAAAACAAATTGTCACAGTTTCACGCGAAAGGCGAAGCATCAATCGCGATAACAAATTAGTAGAGTAAGGACAGTAGTAGAGTAATTAGTAGTAATTAGTAATTAGTAGAGTAAGGACAGAGTAATACGGAGTAAGGACAGTAGTTCTATCAGCTGTATAAACATGGACATGCAGCAGCACCAGCAACGCGGAGAACTGTTGTCGACGCCGTCGGCGTCGACAACAGCTTGGGGCACTCGTCGAGCAGCGTCGGAAATCTTACCCACCTTCTCGCCTCGCAACGTTTTAACACGAAAGTGTTTTATGCCGGGGTCCACCAAGACTTCACTGACGTATTTCCGTCACGGAAATACGTCAGCTTACAATGTACACGAACATAATACAAAGAAAGAAACCAGAAGAAAAAGTTCCACAAACATGCAAAATTTGGAAATCGAACCCACGACCTCTCGGTCCGCGACGATAGATCGCCGAGCGTTTAACCCATTGCGCCACAAACGCATTTGCAGAGAGCTACACAGACGCGCCTTATATATCTAACACTCCTCCGTGTACCCGCGCTCTTGCTCGGGGCGGTGCCGCCGCCTACGAGCAGAAAAGAGAAGTACTGCATTATGACACTAACGCGCACCGACAGTGAACGCTTCGGTGGTCTCAGCACTACGACGCCTCGATGCCAGCATTCGAAGGGACGCTGGCATCAAGAAGCACTACCAACGCCACCTAGGTGGCGTTCACCGTACTCAGCACAGCGGAGCGTGGCCTCCGCAATTAGCTCTGAAAATGTTTCTGAAGTTGATCGCGGAGGCTGCAATTACGACGCGCTGTACGCGCTGATTTGACTCGGTGACGATTCAGTTACGTGCTTTGTCTTGCGCGTTGTATTAGTGTGTCAGTTACGTGCTTCGTCTTTCGCGTTGTGCTAGCGTGTGCAGCGTAGTGCAGCTTCCATATGCACGACGGTTGCTCATGGTCATCGACGTTGGTAGTCGTGATGGAGGAGACGTGCCACCAGGCGTCAGCGTGGGTGCATCAACGCCTAAGGGCGCTTTAGCCACAAAACACCAATAGACATTATATATCAATGTGCAATAAACATTACACTACTTCTGTGAAGACACGTTTCACTTTCGTGTTCTATACCGATTCTTATATAAGAGGGATCAACCACATTTTTTATATAAATACGCATTTGGTGCCGCAGCTAAACGTCGCCTCCCCTCCCTCCCTCCCGTCCCCCGACGGCCTTTCGCGCGACAGAAGAACTCGCGCTTGCTCTCTAGATATGGTGATTGTAAAGGAGGAACGAGACACTTAATTCTGCAGCCCTTCAGGGACCACGGCGCAGAACGCGCGTTTGCTCTCCGACGTGCGTTCGCTCCCCGTGAAAGCGCGCGTCCCTCGCGCCCTTTCACTCGCACATACAGCGTCCGGAGCGCGGCGACGATTTCATCGCCGTTGACGTCATACGGAACCTCACGGAGACGGCCACGACAACGGCGACGCTGACGGCATAAATCCTATTTGGAGTGTCCATGCAATTCCTATCGCAATAAAATACAAAAATACTCGCGTCCCCTCGGGCGCATGTTAATGATGCCCTGATGTCAAAATGTATCCGGATTCCTCCACTACTTCGTGCCTCATAATCAAATCGTGGTTTTAGCACTTAAAACACCAGAATTCAATTTCAATATGTAGTAGAAACTAGTGCTTACTCATTATTCACGGCACGACTTGCATACCAACAAAATGCAACAAGTGTTTTTCCACTTAACCAGTTTCGCCGTAGTCGCGTGGGACAAGAACATCGCTAGGCGGAGTACACTTCGTCTTCACAATATATATATATATATATATATGTATATATATGCTATAACACCGTATATATATATATATATATATATATATATGTATATATATATACGGTGTTATAGCAACTATTGCAGCAGCTTGCAGTGCAGTCAGCGGTCGGTCATTCGTTCGCTTCGGAATAGGCTAACTTCAAAGAGACCCAATCGAAGTGAACCTGCTGGCTCTGCGGTTGACTCCAATGTGCCCAACTCGCAATTGGCGGCTTCTGCCCGTGTGTTTTCAATGTGGTTGCGTGGGACACAAAGCGCGCTTTTGCAATCACTGCCCAACAACTTGCAATACTTGACCCTGGTATTCAACGAGGACCACAACGAGGACAACTCAACTGCCGTATACCACCTCTTGGGGCGCTATGACGTAAAATTATTCCAAACTGTTTTGATTCCAAACTCCTGACGTGAAATTTACGTAACCACTGACGCAAGGATCGGGCGGTGACCCGCAGCGTTGTGTGAACATCCCAATCAAACACTCTCCTCGTTTATATGAGGTCACCTTTGTTCGCTTTAAAACCAATAACATTGCCTACACTCAGCGGTTTTTCCTATCTAATTGGCTGACAAGAGACGAGGAGTACGCTCTAGTGGAGAGGGTTTCGATGGGGCCGAGCCAGCACAGTGAAAATAGATAACCCCGTGAAAAGGGTGGGGCCGGCTTCTCCATTGGTTCGCTTCGCCTTACTTAGCTTGCGGTGGCTCGTGGAAAATCGCGGCGGCGTGCAACGGAAGGATTAGAATGCCGCTAAAACGGATCCTTAGGAAGGAAGAGTTGGCAGCGGGATGTCGTATGCATACCGAGAGGGCTCGATAATGTTTTACTGCCACGCAAAAAGGTTTATCATGCGCAAATAAATACATGCTCACCGGGAGGTGCGAATAGCGAGGGCCTGAGCGATCGGCGGGCAGCAATCTTCTATTCCTTTCGGAACGGGGCAGTCTGTGGCTATTCAGAAAAATTGTCAATTTTGTTTGGCATATTAACGCATTTTTTTCCCGTACAGGTCACTTTGACGTGTGAGTTTTCGCAGTTTTGTGAGGTCGCGTGACACACAGGCGAAGTGGGCGTAGCCCAAAAAACATTGGACCAATAGCAGAGTGCTAATGGTGAAAAGGCGTCAAATCAGGAATGATTATTTTTTTGTGCGGTTTAATCATGCATAGTCAGTGTGTACATGTTATATCAGATGGGGAGCTATCGCAGTTTTCGTGACGTCACGTGACAGACAGGCGACGTCGGGAGTGACCCGAAAATGTATTGACCAATCTTGGAGGCTGATTGCATAAATTGCAGTCAAAACAGTTTGGAATCATTTTACGTTATATCGCCCTTGTCATGTGGCGCTCCTCCCGCCAACGATTACTGGCAGAGAAGCTTTCGGAGCCCCTCGAAGGCATCTGACAGGAGTTTGACGCCGCCCCCATCTCGCATCCTCTTTACCTCGATCACCGTCGCCACTGCACCGTTCCGCCTCACATTCGCAACCGGAAAACTAGCTAGCGCGGCTGATAGCGTGTCTTGCTCGACATGCTATTGAAAGAAATGCCCCCTGCTGTTTTTACGATTAAGAAGAAAGTGCTTGTTGATGGTGTTTCTGCAATGGCTTTAGTGGATACTAGAGCTACTGTATCTGGAATGAGTCTCGCCTTTAAAGGTCGCTTAGGGCTAGAAGTTGCATTTTGGTGGGACCAGGCTGCAACGTTTTGTGGAGTGACCAACGACTCCTTGTATCCTGCTTTGTGTGTGCGCTGCTCAAGTATCCTTGGCTGGTGGAGCTCTCGCGAGGGAATTTGTAGTTGTTCCCCGATTGACGCACGGAGTGATGTTGGGCATGGACTTTTTGAGACAGTGTGGTGCGACCATCGATTGCTGTACGGGGGAAGTTTTCGTCGATGGCCGTGTTTCGTGCGACCTGTTAGAGGAAACATGCAGTCAAGGGGAACTTTGTGTCTCTTTAGGTACGCTCGTGCCTGCGTCCACCGCTGTGTGCGTTCGTTTGTATGTCGCGGTGAAGTTCCAAGCAGTTTCGATGCCTCCGTAGAGCCAATGCATTTAATATTTGGTACGAAGAGCGGTTTTGTCCCTCATTGTGTGGTATCAATCGGCAGCGGGAGGTCCGACTTGTGAACGGCTAACTGCTCGGCAGAACCGGTCTTGCTTCCAGACAGCTTGAAACTGGCCTACTTCAGAAAACACACGTGTTCGTCCGTAGCCGTACTAACAGATTTCCCGTGTGAGCCTGCTGACCTTCGCCACGCAGGCAACAAACTTCTGTCTATGTCGCTCAGTACAAGTCGCTCAGTACAAGGAGAGAGCCATACCTTGGTGGATACGCTTGCTAAGCATCTATCAGTGTTTGAATTTGCGCAGCCGGACACAACGTTCTCGATTCCCGAGTCTCGAACACGCCATACTATCGATACGGGGTCTGCGTGCCCTATTTTGCAAGAGCCTTATCGCGTCTCGCCTAACAAGTGCAAGATAATCGGGAAACAAGTGCGCGACATGATGAAAAATGGAATTATTCAAGAGTCCTCAAACCACGCTCATACTCGTTAGAAAAAATATGGTAACTGGTGATTATGCGTCGATTATTGCCG
Organism: Dermacentor silvarum; assembly: GCF_013339745.2. Lineage (NCBI taxonomy): Eukaryota > Metazoa > Arthropoda > Arachnida > Ixodida > Ixodidae > Dermacentor > Dermacentor silvarum. The sequence goes on from NC_051158.1 coordinate 115,344,115, forward strand.
TATAAATGCCGTGACTAAGCAGGATGTCTATCCGCGGCCCCGGATTGATAATGCAATTGATCGCCTGCATTCGGCCTCTTTCTTTCTTGAGTGGACCTACGCTCAGGATATTGGCAAATTCTGATGCACCAGGCAGACAAGGAGAAAACAGCGATCATAACCAGGGATGTTTTATTCGAATTCAGCGTAATGTCGTTTGGTTTGCGCAGCGCTCCAACAACCTTTGTAAAGTTCATGGACACCATTTTGGATGGGTTAAAGTGGAACATCTGTATGTGCTATCTTGACGACGTTGTTATATTGGGGCGCACATTCAATGAGCACAATGCATGCCTGGATATTCTTGTAGACTGCATCAAAAACGCTGGCCTCTTTCTTAACTAAGAAATGTCACTTCCGTGACCATCAAACCCTTGTGGTGGGTCGACTTGTTGACAAGGACAGTATCCGGCCTGATCCCCTCAAGACGGCAGCTGTTGAGGCATTCTGTGTGCCGCAGTCAGTGAAGCAACTTCGTAGTTGTCTGGGCCTTTGCTCTTACTTTCGACGATTTATTCCTGATTTTGCTGACGTCGCCCATCCTCTGACAAGTCTTGTGCATAAGGACGCACGGTTTGAGTGGACTATTGAGTGCGATTCTGCATTTCAATTGAAGTTCCAGCTGACCTCCACACCTACCCTTCGCCACGTCAACCCTATACAGCGCCGACAGAAATCCGCACAGATGCTAGTGGCGTTGGTCTTGGTGCCGTCTTGGTCCAATGCTTTAATGACCGTCAGCACGTGATTGCTTATGAAAGCAGCTCATTAAGAAAACCTGAACGCATTTACACGGTGAAAGAACAAGAATGTCACGCTGTAATCTCTGTGGTTCAGTGATTTCGCTCTTACTTGTAGGGATGCCCATTCGTAGTTGTCACAGACCACCATTCCCTGTGCTGGCTCGTGTAACTACGCGACCCTTGTGAGGTTGCAACAATATATAATTTCACTGTTTCCCATAAGAGTAGCCGAAAACATGCTGACCCAGGCTGTGTTTCCCGTATGCCGCTAACGACGACGGACTGCGACGCACACGATTTTTATCATATCGTTTCCTATGTGGCATCTGATCGTTGTGTTCAAAGGTGAACCACGAAGAGACACCAAACTGGAGCCACTATTCACTTCAGCCCGTGCTATTGCAACAAGCAGCTACTCTGTACGTGACGGGCTTCTGTGCAAAAGGAACTACTCAAGCACGGATGCACGCTTCCTTCTAGTGGTGCCGGAGCGTCTCCGGCCTGCAATCCCGCGAGCTATGCACGATGACTACCTCCGGTCACTTAGGCACGGTGTGGACCCTTTTCTGCATTCAAAAAAGTATTTTACTGGCCCTGCATGCGACATTCTGTTGTGTTGTATGTGGCCAGCTGCACACAGTGCCAACATCGGAAACGTCCAACCACTGCCCTATCTGTGCCGCCTCCCACTTTGCGCTTTCAGCAAGTCGGAATTGATCGCTTAGGCCCGATTTCTCAGTCATGCAAGGGGCACTGCTGGATAATCTCTGCACCGACTACTTCTCTTGCTACTGCGAGACAGCGGCCATACCATCAGCCGCTGCCACTGAAGTGGCGCTCTTCCTACTTCACGTCATCGTTCTTCGATACAGACCACCTTCTGCTATTACAAGCAAGCGGGTACGTCAATTCACAGCGGATATCGTGGAAAAGCTTCTACGTTTATTTAACTCGCACCTCAGGCACTCGAGGTCGCATAAACCAGAAACGAACGGCCTCACTGAGCGCACTAATCCAACTATCACCACCATGCTGTGTTGCGTCCGATCACAAAAATTGCTATGCAGCTCTACCATTTGTTACTTACGCGTTCCACACCGCCAAACGTGAGACAACCTGCTACTGTTCGCTTTTCCTTCGATATGCTCGCCCGACCCGGTACACGCTAGACACTGTCCTCCCTTTTGCCACCCCGGCATTCCTACGGTCAGCCATACACTATGCCTCACTGAAGAGGCCCGGCGACTTGCGCGTCTGCGGAGTTTGGCGTCGCAAGAAAACGCCAAAGCACTCTACGACGCACGACACCGGCGTGTTGCATATCACCGTGATCTCGCTTCGCTTTGGACTCCCACAAGGAAGTTCGGTTTGTGCCAAACGCTGCTGGCAAACTACGATGGACAATATGTTGTCATCGACCAGATCAGCGAAGTGAACTATGCCCTGGCGTGCCTCACGAACCTACCTCTACTCACAGACAAAGTCCACTGGGCGAGTCAGCTGGCTTGTTGAGGCGTCTAAGATTTCAACCTGGCGAAATGGGCGACTTATGTCCTAGCAAAGCGTCCACCACTGTTCGTGAGGCACGCGAGAGCATAGTTCACTTCGCTGATCTGGTCGACGACAACATACTGTCCATCCAGGCTGTCCAGGCTTATCGAAAGGACACTTCCCACTTCTTAGCCGACATCATTAATCCTGACATCACCGATGGCTCCTTGCGGTTACACTGGATGTGCCCTTTATACTAACATTCTTCACGACGACGACATCCGATCAGTCATTAACGCTTACAACGTTTCACCTTTTGAAAAATCTTTTGATAGCTCTACTATTGACACCTTGCTAAAACTCATCTTGCGTCTTAACAATATTAAATTTGACGGCGTACACTTTGTACAAGTGAGTGGCAATTCAACGGGGAGTAAAATAGGTCCCAATTGCGCTCATATATTTATGGACAACTAGAAAATGAATTTACTTCTGCACGTGAACTGAAGCCGTACTACTATAAACGATATATTGATGACATCTTTCTCATCTGGCAGCACGGGGCGGCGGAACCTCTGGCTTTCATTGCGGATTTAACAAGGCTCAACCATACATTTCGTTTACGCAATCATACTCAAGCTTATCTGTTTTCTGGACATCACAGTATCCCTGTGCGACACCAAACTAACTAACACACATTATAAGAAACCTACCGACGTTCACCGGTACCTTCATTTTCAATGTAGCCATGTTAAACACTGCAAAACAAGCATACCTATAGTCAAGCACTTCGCTTCAAGAGACTTTGTTTCGAACACTCTGATTTCATTAACAGCGATAGACTGCGGGATGCACTGTTAATGCAGAAGTATTCGCTCCTAAGTGTGAATGACACGATTGGCGGGTTGAGCAACGAAGGCATACAAATTTAGTCCTTTCAGTCACGGTATCTCCACATGGAGACGCGACGTTCTTCGTTAGATTTTTTATCAAAAAGCGAACGAATCACGCTGCACACTATAGTCGGGGACAACTTAGGAAGGCAGGGGAGGACCCGCCCAGATGCCCGATGCGCGGCGGCTGATTTCCTCCGCGAGTGAAGAAATAGTCCCACTCAAAAAATTGTGCTTCGAAAACGCTTATTTATCGGTATAAAAAAGACTTCATATTGTTACGGGGAGGCAGACACAATAGTAAAACGTATTTACAATATATTTACAAGGCGATGAAGCGCTGAACCATATGGGCGAGAGCGCGCTAGATCAAAAACGCCTTCTTCATCGACGCTCCTCTTGAGGAATAGTCCCGTGACAATATCTTGATGACTGGTTCGGTAGAGCTCTCGTGATGGTAATGCTACAGCACATGCCAGATCGCGAGAGAATACGTATAACCAAGTGCCTTCTACAACGCTGCGCGTCACCTGTTTCGGTGCAAGATCGCCGGCCGCGGGCATGCGTTTTATAAGGTGCAGTCACTGGTTTAATCCACTTTGGAGCAATACAAAGCAGCATGGAACGAACACGCAGGTCGTTTGTTTGCAGCGGTGTGTCGCCGCGGAATCCTGTTTTCAGACAAAGCTCATTGCAGGGTCACCGATGCTCGCTGCAGTCGTCGCGGGATCACGGCTCAGACAAACACACGCGGCACAAACGGTGCATGCTCGCAATAATATATCCGGCATGATAGGCCACCACAAACACTTTGGGCATTCACTATGACGAGGGGCGGACACAGTTGACGCGACTCGGCCCAGTTCGAAGCGTGGGCGGCTCCGTTCTCCGTCAGCGGGGTCACCGGCTCATCACGTCAGTCTAGATGCGCGCCCATTGGTGGAGGCTCGTGTGCATCCGCATTTCAGGGTAAAATGCTGCTGCCTTCTAAGTTTGTACCCGACTACAGTGCGACTAGTATTCGACACATAAATAAACACAATGAGCGCCATTTAATATGGAATGGCTGAAACACTATTGAACAAAAAGATATGGAAAAATACACGCCTCCACGCTTCATGGGAGCTCTGGTGAGTCGTTGTTCGAATTTCTTTTCACCGCAGCCTCAATCATTCTTCTTTTTTTATCTGGAGTTTTACGTGACAAAACCAGTTCTGATTATGAGGCACGCCGTAGTACAGGGCTACGGATCAATTTTGACCACCTGAGGTTCTTAAACGAGCACTGCCGCGCAAGCACACGGGTGTTATTGCACTTCACCTCCTTCTAAATACGGCCGCCACGGCCGGGATTCGATCCCGCGATCTCGTGCTCTGCAGCGCAACGCCTTAGCTGAATGAGCCACAGCGGCGGGTAGGCCTCAATCATTCAGAACAGTTAAAAACCGATGTTCTACTTAAGGAAAGAGCTACGCTTTATGAAAAACCGTTACTCAATACCCAGGGTTCAGTTATCATCAAGCATTATCAGTTGGGCAGGAGGGTCTTCCCCCTTCCTCACGCGAAGCTCTCTAGAGCACAGGCATCTACCCTCCGCATGCTTCATACCAGGTCATATCCTAGTCTTTATACCCACAACCAGTTCATCGAAGCCCTTGATCCAGCATGCCCGGATTGTGGCGCCGCTTGTACGTTAGACCACATGCTCTGGCAGTGCCCCTCATTACAGGGTCCTCAACGCACAACCGAAGAGGAATGGAGCTCCATGCTCAAGAGCTCAGACCTTCGACATCAACTGGGGGCCGTCCAGAGGGCCCGCGACGCAGAGGTGAGGCTCGGCCTACCCGTCCCGACATGGGAGCGGCCGGCTGCTCTACCGCCTTGAGCGATAGCGCTCCTCAGGACCTAAATAAAGTTCTCTGTCTGTCTGTCTGATTGGCGGCAATTTTTAAACACGGAACAAAGAACGCTGTACGCACTGTTTGATCGTGAAGATAGACGCAGTTGTTGCCGGAACATCGAGCGAATAAAATCGCTGTGCCGTTTATGTCGCGTCGTCGAGTGGTTGTCTGGATATCAGAAACTCGTAGTTTGATGTTAGATCAATAGAATTTCGTTCGGGCAAAGCAGGCCCAGTAGCTGGCCAGGCTGTTGTTCTTGTATTTTAGGTTTTTGTATGCGCTGCAATTTAGTGTAGTTTCTGTTAACATCCTTGTTCAACAGCTCATTTTAAGCCACCGTACTTGCTCAAACGTGTTGCGATCTGTTTGCAGATTTTCTTCTTGTAGCGCAAAAAACACACGGACGTAGAAGAAGAACGAAGACAAACACAAGCGCTAACTTCCAACAATGATTTATTTCCTGGACGGACGCCACTTTTATACCCTCGCTTTTTCCCCCGCTTCACAAGCACGTGTCTACTGACACGGTAAATGATAGTCTAATATACTTGCAGACGAAGGCAAGACAACCAAGCACATCGTCAAATGATAAAATGACACTTGCAGATTAGGCAGAAAAAACTAATGTTTAACGCACGCCCAGGAATTCCAACTCCTTCATGGAGAGTGACAGGGACGATTTGCTAACACAAGCATCGCCGAACTTTTCAATGTGAGCACTTTCGGCTGTTTACACTAGGCGAGTTAGTTCGCCATTTCCTTCTCCCGATAATAACTATTTTGGAAGCGGGGCTCTCCGCATCCGCACTTGTGACAATGACTTGCGAGGAAGCCATCCGCCGCGGGCTTGTTAACTTTATTGGCATGTTCTCTGAGCCTATCATTGATGCATGTGCCGGTTTGTCCGATATAACTCGTTGCACATTGCAAATGTATTCTGTAAATAACACAGTTCCTACAGTTACCGTACCCTTTTCTGTGCGGCTTCTCACACACACGTCCTTTATTGGACCATATGGTGTTGTCTTTGCACACAGGCTGGTAAGCTTATTTGGAGCTGAGAACACTATGTCGACCTCTCCACGACGTCCTATCTTCTTCAGGTTATGCAATAAACGGTGTATGTATGGAATTACGGCGAAATTTTTCTTTTTATCCGACGCCGTGCTGGCTGTCGTCGAGGAACCATCCTCTCCTGACTGCTTTGCTCTGAGCAAAGCTTCGAAAATTGACACGATCACATGGTTTGGAAACCCAGCCTCATTCAAACGTACCAACTGTTGTTGAAAACTGGAGGACATCAAATGAGGGCTCGATTTCTTCAGAGCATTCCTCAAACACATTTTCGCCATGTCCCTTTTAATAAGCTTAGAATGAGCAGAACTGTACGATAAAAGAGCCTTGTTAGCTTTAGGTTGATAACACCAGCAGATGCGATCGTCAAACAGCACAACTTTTAGATCGAGAAAGCGGAAATTACTATCTATTGGCAGAAGGGATAGTATTTTCTGGAGCGCAGGAAGTACACCGCCCGTGAAGGCTCTTCATGATGTCACGGATCAGCGTGCGCAAGTTCATTGCCGAAGGGAGACGAATGTCCAGGGATGGTGAAAAATCACATCATCTCACCCTACGGGCAACCATGGTGGGATGCGAAAGCATCGCGGGGGTAGCGCATCGAGTTTCCGTTTCGTTTCACTTGGCAACACAACCCAATGAAAGTTAGAGTAGAGAATGTATTGAGAAGAGAGGAGACGTTTGTACGGGGTTGTTTTCGTTTGATGTGTGCGTCGATCGCCGCGTCGCCGGGAACGTTCCTGAGTAGGCATTGCACGAGTTCCTGAACTTCGATCGGAACATTCACGACTTGCCCCGACGCTGACGTTCGTTCTGGACGCTCCCGACCTTGCTCAGGTTGTTGTCGAACCAAAGCCGGTCGCACACGCTGCAGCTGTGCCCGAAGCTCCGAACTAGAGTGTACTAGAATATGGTCGAGTGGGACGAGCGGCTGGGGCGGCGCATGCTTTGCAGTGAGGCGCCCGACGTGGAAAAATACTGTGGCGGCGCTGCGATCGAACTGGATTGGGCCACATCAAGGTCGCGCCGTTGGAAACTGCTGGCGATACTGCTCGGCAGGGTCATTCGCACTACTTCGCGCGCTGGTATTTGCGTTAAGACCTCTCAAATGGTGTTTATAATCGAATATGACATGTATATATGTCTTAAGAATAAATGTCTTTCTTTCTCTTCATTTTATTTTTTTAATTCCGCTCGGTGATGCGCGTGCATTGCGGCCGCAGTGTCGGCTTTCATTCTACTATGTTATTGTACGGTTCCCTTTGGAGAACAAATATTTTTCTCGTTCTTCAAGCAGCATGTATCTCTCGTGTGTATTGTTCCGCATATAGTTTTCCATCAGTAGGTCTTGCGAAACGCAAACGGAGAAACATATGTAACCTTCCTGCCTGCCGCTTCAAACAAGTAAAGCATATCTGCCCCATCCGGTACCTTGTACTCAGATTTATTTCTTCTTTTGGGTTTTTTTTAAACCAGTTCTGATTATAAGGTACGCCGTAGTGGAGGGCTCCGGATTAATTTTGACCACCTGGGGTTCATTAACGTCCACTACAACGCAGCACACGGGCTTCTTGCATTTCGCCTCCACCGAAATGCGGCCACCGCGGCCGGGATTCGATTCCGCGACCTCGTCCTCAGAAGCGCAACGCCTTAGCTAACTGAGCCCCCGCGGCTGGTACTCAGATTTACGGGAAGCATTGTTATAGAAAAAAAAAAACTGCAGCGCAACATTCTATTAAAGTTTCCGCCTTACTCGCGTAACAGAATGCGGAGTAATTGGTACGGGGTCCTTTATCGCGGTCGGTGTCATTCTGGAAATTCATTTCAAGTGGATGCGTTTTGCAACCTCACCGGCTACAATTCGTAAATTGCAATGTGTCGTAAAGTAATTAACTAAGAGGCTCATTAATAAATTTTGTTAATAAGTTGAATAGGTGTTTCGATTTCTCGTGCTACTAATGTCCGCCTCTTCGAATAACCCAGCTCACCAATGAGAATTGTGCTAACTGCCACAGGAGATTTTTTAAAAAATCCCTAAACCTTAATTTCGAACACCCGGTATAGTGGATACGGCGTTGCGCTGCTAAACTGGAGCTCGCGGGTTCAATCCGTCGCGGAATTCGATGGGAACAAATGGAAAACACTCGTGTACTTTTATTTAGGTGCACGTTAAAAAGCCCCAGGTGGTGAAATCTAAACCGGGTGCCTCATACTCATATCGTGGTTTTGCCACATAAAACCCACAAATTTGTTTGAACTAAAAAATGAAAAGACAGGTGGCTGAGTTCTTCGTCTTTTTTCTAGGAGTGTAAACAAAATAAATTATTCTCGAGTCTGATTTCCGAGAAAAACATGTTACGCTTATCCTATATTTCATACATAAATGTAATGCCATTCCCAAATGTCTGTCCGCTCAACTAAGCAGGTTGTATATTATAAACGGCTGCTTTCAGTTATTCAACGCACTATCATAACGACAATAAGGAAGCAATTAGAGAAACCGCATACCTCACATGCACGTACAGATATGTGTAGATCTGCTGCGTTCGTTGAAGAAGATAGGTGTGGTACCACATGGGGCACCCAGTTTTAATGGGTTGCAAAGATGATGAGACTGTCAAAAAAAAGTTTTCCTTGCCTGAATCAAGTTAGCAGATTTATAGGCTGCCCCAAAACGGGGCATATATATTGAATGACAGCTTATCATACTTATTAGCAGGGCTTATTAGCAGCTTATTAGCCGGACTTATTAACACCCCTGCGTTAATTCTCTCAGGAACTGCGCCTCTGCGCAACAGCCACAACTCTCCGGCAGCACAATCATTCGGAATAACAGTCCGCACTTGCATCGGTAACTCACCTTTGAGACTGCAATAGTGCTGTTATGCGTTACATTCGTACGGAAACGACTGTTCGGCGTCGTACAGCATGTCAATAACACTTACATATATATATATATATATATATATATATATATATGCAAGTGTTATTGACATATATACATATATATATAGTGTTATTGACATATATATATATATATATATATATATATATATATATATATATATGCAAGTGTTATTGACATGCTGTACGACGCCGAACAGTCGTTTCCGTACGAATGTAACGCGTAACAGCACTATATATATATAGTTTTAATTGCCTGCTATGAATAATTTTTCTGTGACTGAGAGTTTTATGTGCAGTATTCACTAATACGTGTGTTTCGTATGCAAACGTGCACGGTCGGGAGTTCTCACTGTACCATTTGTCCCATTCTCAATGTACCCTTTGATTTAATTACGTAGAAATACATCGGTCATTCTTCGCGCCACGCAGCTAAAAAACCTGGTTTATTTCACTTTAATATTGTTTTCTTCGATCATTGTTCCTGATCAATATCCACCGACAAGAAGCGCGCGTAAAATGACACGCTATCAGTAATAAAATTTTCCTACGTAGCTTCATGTTGCAGAGATGCCAGTTGCTTTTAGAAGACAGTGTTAAAAACAATGGTTCACTTGGCTAAAACTACCTTTGGTACCCGCCGTCAAGAGTCATGGGCGCACCAAACCAACTAAAACAAAAAAATGCACTACACAGACGTTTTGCGAGAAAAACTGGGCGCCGCCAGCATCCGCGTAGCGAACGCGCGCTCGCTTGCAGACGACGCGCTTGACAACGACAGCAAAACTGAAGGCGCGTTGTATAATCCATGCCTGAAATATATATGTTTAGCAAGATGGTTTAAACATAAATTTGCAGTTGAAATAAAGCACTATTTTAAGAGCGTAGTATGCGCAATCGGCCTCGGCGCCCGCAGCGAAAGTACGTTGAATATGCCGCGGAGCGCGGCTCCGCCCCAATCCAGTTCGGTCGCAGCGCCCTCGCATAATTTTTCCACACGCGGCGCCTCAGCGGGAGAGCGCCGTTCGGCCCACTCGACCATTATCTAGTACACTCTACTCCGGAGTCCGAACGCAACAACCCCGGCTTCCGAGCCTTCCTCTACTCCGCGGCGGTGGCGCTGCCGCTGCAACTAGCACCGACGCTGACGTTGTTCATGGCGTTTCGCACATCGTTGCACAGAGAGAGAATGACGGAAGCACAGCGAACGCGCGCTTTATACTGCGCTGCGACACTTGCGCCGCCTACCGGCGTACCCTTAGAGAGAGAGCGAGACAGTGAGAGGGAGAGGTATATGCAATGATTTGCTGCACCGCACCTGTGGCGGAGAGGGGGAGAGGGGAGGAGGAGAGCGCACACCTGCGTAGAAGAGGAGAATGAGGGAGAGTTGCGCATGCGCTGTATGGGTGCGGACGCAGCAGAACGGACACTGCCCTGAGCATAAGCTGCTCTCGCACCTAAAACATTTATTAACCATTAAATAGTAGAAGAGAGGTGATTGGGTTAGGACCCTATTTGCCCCCTCCCCTAGCAGTACTAGGCGGAGCGCCTCTTCTGATGCCCCATTGGCAAGCAATGCCACCCGCGTCCGTTGAACCAAGGCCTTCTGGGTCTTGAGGTCGTGACAGGCGAGCAGGGCCGCCTCCCAGTCCTCTTTGGTGGGGTTGAGGTTGAGGGGATGGATTTTGTATTCTATTTAAAAATACTGCGGACAAGAAGTCCATGCAGGGTGAGCAGGATACACAAGATTATTTACACACAAAAAAAAAAAAAACAGGATGACACAAGTCTGTAACAAGCTTTGCACACAGTTTGTTTCGTCATAAGGCCGACGATTAAGAAAGTTTAATCAACTTGGTTATAATACAACTCTAACACGCAATAACACCATTAATTACACAAATGGTATATGGGCCACTAGCGCTCGGAAAATGCTTCAGTTAGCTTATTCTAGCCAGCTATTATTTGTGGATAAAAGAGTGCCGCAAAGTGTCAGTCCTTGCGAAAATTGGTGTTAGAGAATGAGAGTAGGGGTTTAGAGTGAGTCTGCTTATCAAGGGGGATATGTATGTTGCGGTGTCTAAGGGTAGCCTATGATTAATTAAGTTTGAAAGAAACTCTAGTCGACTTTTCTTTCTTCGAATTTGTAAATGTTCAATGCCGTTTGCGGTTAGTAATGCAGTGGGGGAGTCAGCAGTCCTAAATTTACTGTAAATAAATCGGACTGCTTTCCTTTGAATTCTTTCAAGGTTCTTAATGTTAATTTTTGTGTGAGTGTCCCAAACTCTGGGAGCGTACTCAAGTTTTGGCCTAATTAAGGAAAAGTAAGAGAGTAGTTTTACTCTAGGCGGGGCAGTTTTGAGTTTGTGGCGCTTTCCGGAAAGCGGCAGAGCAGATTTTATTTATGTGCAAGTTCCACGATAAGCTACTAGCTCTTGTTAGACGTAAGTATTTATAGCAGGCTACTTTCAATAAAGGCGCGGCAGCCAAATTGCAAGTGTAGTCTAAGGGGACTTTTTTGCGCGTTATGGGGAATTAGACACATTTAGTCGTATTAAGAAGCATTCCCCATTGCTCACACCATTTTAACACATTGCCTAAGTTAGAGTAAAGGTCACGTCGGTAACCAATGCAGGTAACTTATCTAAACAAAGCACAATCGTCAGCAAATAGACGAACTTTACTGGGGTGTTAATGACATTGACAATATTGTTGCGCAAAAACGTATATTTACAATTATTTACAAAATAGGCGAGTAGCACAGGCGTAGCAGCAACCAGCCAAGATGGCGAGGAGCAACCTCTACTTCCTCTTCTTCAGGGCCGGTCTAATGCTGACCTCTGCTTCGGTGCCGGTCTTCTTCTTCTGTCTCGCGTCATTACGGCAATATAGGTGGCACAGCTGGTTGGAAGTGCGCGCGTAATAGCGTAACGCGTGGCACAGTCTGTCGCGACAGCGACCCATTTGTTCCCTGATGCTGATGTAGGGAAGGGTCCGAGCAAATCGAGGCCGATGCGGAAAAACGGCTCTACTGGGACATCGATAGGCTGAAGAAGGCCGGCGGGAAGCGTCGGTGGTCTCTTACATCGTTGGCAAAGTTCGCAGCGGCCAACATACTTCTGTACAGAGCGATAAAGTCCAGGCCAAAAGAAACGACGCCGCACGCGATCAAAGTGCGCGTTACACCAAGATGACCTGCTGTAGGTTCGTCGTGAAGCTGCTGGAGGACAGTAGTACGCATGTGGGAGGGCACCACAAGCAAGTGTTCAGGGCCTTCGGAGTATACACTGTGGCGGTATAAAGTTCCATTATGTAGGGTAAACATCGGGAGTGACTCGTCGGGGGGCCGGGAACTGAGACGGTTGATGATGGAACGTAACGCCGGTTCACGCCGCTGTTCATCGCCGAAATGAATTAACTGAGATATAGAAAGGACACAGGCATCGGTGTCAGGGTTGGTGCTGTCGGGCGGATCCACGGGATAACGGGACAGGCAATCGGCGTCCTGATGTAATTGGCCAGACTTGTGGATGACGGAAAACGAGTACTCTTGTAATCGCAAAGCCCAGCGTCCGAGACGGCCTGTAGGATCTTTCAGCGAGGAAAGCCAGCAGAGCGCATGGTGGTCAGTGTCTACCGTGAATGGGCGGCGAAAGAGGTGCGGCCGAAATTTGGAGATTGCCCAAACAAGGGCAAGGCATTCAGGCTCGGTAATTGAGTAATTGCGTTCTGGGGCAGAGAGCAGGCGGCTGGCGTACGCTATGACGCTGTCACGACCATGCTGGCGCTGGGCAAGGACGGCTCCGATTCCGTATCCACTGGCATCCGTCCGAACTTCCATAGGAGCAGATGGGTCGAAGTGCGCCAACAGAGGAGAAGTCGTCAGAATGCGGATAAGCGCAGAAAATGCCTGAGCTTCTAGATGGCCCCAGACGAAAGGCGTATCTTTCTTCAGAAGGTCGGTGAGCGGACGGGCGATGGCAGCGAAATTTTTGACAAAGCGACGAAAGTAAGAACATAAGCCAATGAAGGAGCGAACGTCTTTGGTTGAGCAAGGTGCAGGGAAATGCTTCACGGCGCGAATTTTTTCTGGGTCAGGTCGGATTCCTACACCATTAACAAGGTGGCCGAGCACTGTTATTTCGCGGTGACCAAAATGGCACTTGGATGAGTTGAGCTGGAGACCGGCGCTGCGGAACACTTGGAGCATGGCGGACAGGCGCTGAATATGGCTCTGAAATGTCGTTGAGAAAACAATAACGTCATCTAGGTAACATAAGCAGGTCGTCCATTTGAAGCCACGAAGGAGCGAATCCATCATGCGCTCAAATGTGGCTGCCGCATTGCATAGGCCGAAGGGCATAACTTTAAATTGATATAACCCATCAGGTGTCACAAAAGCGGTCTTCTCGCGGTCCATAGGATCTACGGCAACCTGCCAATAGCCACACCGCAGGTCGATGGACGAAAAATAACTCGCTCCATGGAGGCAATCGAGGGCATTATCGATGCGTGGCAACGGATATACGTCCTTCTTAGTGATCTTGTTCAGGTGTCTGTAATCGACACAGAAACGCCAGGTGCCGTCTTTTTTCTTGACAAGCACAACTGGGGATGCCCATGGGCTAGAAGAAGGTTCTATAATGTCTTTTGCCGCCATCTTGCCGACTTCTGTTTGTATAATCGCCCGTTCAGCAGCAGAAACACGATAAGGACGGCGATGAATAGGGTTTGCGTCGCCTGTGTCGATTCGGTGCATGACAGCCGTTGCCTGGCCAAGTGGGCGGTTGTCGAAGTCAAAAACGTCCCGGTACGACGCTAACACACGGCAGAGCTCACCAGCCTGCGCAGGTGAAAGGTCCGCGGCTATCATTTTGTTGAACTCACTGGTAGGCAAGCCGGTGGATCCTGCTGAGCACGTCGGACTCAAAGTCGCCTCAGATGTTAGCGTGCATATTTGACAGTCGCTGAGGGATGTCAACGTTGCGAGCGCAATTCCGGATGGTAGAACACGGGCGGATAAGCCGAAGTTCAGCACAGGCAGATAAGCTTCGTTGTTGACAATTTCGACAACCGTGTGGGGTAGGGTCACATTGTGTGCCAAGACAACGTCAGTAATAGGGGATGCAACGTAATCCCCGTCAGCGACAGCAGGAGAGGGCGTCAAAAGAACATAAGTAGTGGATTGGGGCGGTAATCGCACGTACTCTGACGAACACAGCTGCGTAGGTTTAGCAGGAAGAGTCTCTGGGGCAGAAGGGAGTTCAAGTTGCAGGACACCGGTGCCGCAGTCGACGAGGGCTGAATGTGTCGACAAAAAGTCAATGCCCAAGATCACGTCGTATACGCACTGCTCAAGCACAAGAAACTGAGCGCTCGTTGTATGGCCAGATATAGTAACGCGGGCAGTACACGTTCCAACAACAGTAGGTGTGCTTCCATCGGCAACTCTCACTGTACGTAGCACGGTGGGTGTCAGGACTTTCTTCAGCTTTTCACGAAGACTAGAGCGCATCACCGAGATCTGTGCACCAGTGTCGATAAGGGCCATAACGCTAACACCGTCGAGTTGGACTTCGAGTAAATTAGAGCGGGTAGGAACTGTCAGACGAGGATTTCGAGGCCGGGTCGAGAATGCAGCGTCACCTCCGGGCGCTGCACTCGTTAGTTTTCCGATGCGTAGCGTCCAGAGTTGGCAGGCGACGGGAACCGGCGGGCTTGTGGCGAAAGGAATCGGCGGGCTTGCGGTGAGCGAGATCGGCGATCACGCGGCGATGGTGACCTGCTGTACATGTTGGTGCGAGTGTCGATGTCGGGCGTGTCAGTCGGTGGAGAGCGCGACGATGTTGTACGGGAGTAGCCTTCAGGACGAGGGTTCCGGGTGCTCCAGCCAGTCGGTGACGTCTGACGGCTCCAGCAGTGTCGGGCAATATGCCCAACTCGAGAGCACGCGAAACATATTGGGCGATCATCCGGCATCCGCCGCTCAGCGGGATTGCGGTATCCCGAGTAAAAGGGCTGGTTCCGCGGCGCGACTGGTGGAACTAGTGGTGTGACTTGTGCGACTGGTGGCACGCGAAGAGCGCACAAAGAGGAGAGTCCCAAATTCGCGACCTCCTGTCGAACCACAGCTTGAATCAATGAAACCATAGGCTGGTTGGCAGTCAAGACATCGGGCACGAGAGGGGCTGGTGACATTGCTTCTAGTTCCCGTCAAACGATCCGTGTCAAAGTGTTCGAAACCGGCGATTGTGACGTAGGTAGTGTTTCCTCACATGATGATGATGCGGCAGTATTGGGGAGCCTGGTGAATTGCTGGGCGACACGGCGGAATTTAGCTTGTTCGAATCGCCGACACTCTGTCACAATAGCATCCACGGTGGCGCAGTTCCTGAATAATAAGAGGTTGAATGCGTCCTCGGCGATTCCTTTTAGTATGTGTCCGATCTTGTCCGCTTCGGACATGTCACCGTCAACCTTACGGCAAAGCGCTAGAATATCCTGAATATACGAAATGTATGATTCAGTAGATGACTGCGCACGGGAGCCAAGTTCTGTTTTAGCGACTAGTTGACGACCCAAGAGCTTGCCGAACAAGTCATTCAGTTTTTCTTTGCAAAGGTCCCAGCTGGTCAGATCGTGTTCGTGCGTCTCGTACCAGACGCGCGCGGTTCCTTTCAGGTAAAATATCACATTCGCCAGCATAAGCGTATCGTCCCATCTGTTCTGTTTGCTGACACGCTCATACCATGCAATCCAGTCCTCGACGTCCACGTTATCTGTGCCAGAGAAGGTGCCCGGATCTTGCGGAAGCGATAAGATGACAGATGGCGGGGACGGCTGCTGCACGGTAGGTTCCGGTGCGGTGCGTGCTTCAGTGGTCATCACCGAGGGAAGAACGCGGCGACCACTTCGGAGTTCCGTGCTTGGGTGATGGGGATGAACAGGCAGCGTACCCAGCACATCCACCAGAAAATGTTGCGCAAAAACGTATATTTACAAATATTTACAAAATAGGCGAGTAGCACAGGCGTAGCAGCAACCAGCCAAGATGGCGAGGAGCAACCTCTACTTCCTCTTCTTCAGTGGCGGTCTAATGCTGACCTCTGCTTCGGTGCCGGTCTTCTTCTTCTGTCTCGCGTCAATATCATTTATGTATAGTAAAAAAGTAGGGGACCGAGTACGCTCCCCTGCGGAACGGCAGAAGTTACCGGAAGGTAGCCAGCGTGTTGTTCTCCCACCTGAAGGTATTGAATACGGTGGTTCAGACAAGCTGAAATCCATGAAATAAATAATCCTGGCACACCAATGAACCAAACCTCTATAATTAGTTTATCGTGGGGAACTTTTGACTGGCATATCCAGACTATGTCGAAGGTTTCAGCCACCTCCCCACACAACTGGCACGCGCCATCTAAGATGGGTTGAAATGCTTGAGCACCGCCGGGCATAGTGATGTGTTGGTGAAAATTTTTATGAGGAGGCGCTTGTCAGCGTGACCAAGTCCCTTGCAAGGGGCCGGGTAGCATCGGTGCTTCCCCTTACAGTAATCGATGATTTCTTTGAATGGAAGGGCCAGATTGTATGATTGGGAGTAGGCTTCCAAGGCTTCCAAGGACAGGGAGACAGCCCGTGGAGTGTGCGGGCGGCCTGATCGGCATGTTCGTTTCGCTGAAGTTCCTGGTGACTGGGGGCGCAAATCAGGTTGCACGGAGTTGGACATACGTATTGGCAGCTTAGCAAGGCTATTTGAGGAATTATCAGTCATTGCCTGGGATATTATAGGCCTTAGTGAGGGCTAGAAGAACTGGTGAGGCTTATACAATTCTGATTAACGGCCACGTCCTCTGCTACAGAGGTCTTCCAGATAAGAGAGAATTCGGGGTAGGATTTGTGGTCTATAAGGACATAGCAGGCAGTAATTGGTGAATTATGCAGCCCTAATGAGAGGGTAGCAGTCGTGGTAATAAACTGAATAGGAGGTATAGAATAAAGGTAGTACAAGCCTACGCCCCAACCTCCAGTCACGATGATAAAGAAATAGAACCGTTTTATGAAGACTTTGAATTAGCGATTAGAAAGATGCAGTCATGGGCGACTTCAATGCAAGAGTGGGGAAAAAGCTGGCTGGTGAGCAAGCAATTGATAACTATGGCATCGATTCTGGGAACACTATAGGGGAGATGTTCGAACTATACGGCATCGATTCTGGGAACACTAGAGAAGAGATGTTCATAGGATTCGAGGAAAGAAATAGGCTCCGAAAACACTGGCAGATCCCACGCCCTGTGGGAATCAATGTTATTCGAAGCAGTGTGCGAGTAGACTACCAAGTTAACGAAACGACCATAACTGCACCAAGACGCAGGCGGTTGTTTCATTACCTACATGACACGCATGTCATGAGTCCTCAGGAGTCCTTTTAGCTGACCCTAAGAGACATTAACGTGAAAGTCATTATCCTGACTATGTCTTCGACCATCAACGTTTAGCCTTTTTCTTCGCTTAGTACCACATCCGAACTAATTCCATTGGTTTGTGAGTGTTAATCTTTTTCGCTGAGTCATTGTCATTTTTGCTGAGACATCGTCATCATTATGACATCTATCCCCATCGTTTGTTGTTTCCTTCACTTAGTATGCACGTCAGACCACATTTCAGTGGTTTTTGAGTGGTAATCTTTTTTCGCTTGTCCATTGTCATTTTAGGGGGTTATGTCATGACCTACATGACACGCATGTGATGACATTCATGCCATGACCAATCCTATATGTTCGTCATACACTATATATATATATATATTTACACATATATAAATATATATATATATATATATATATATATATATATATATATATATATAGTAGTAACTGGATTTTTCAATGGGCCAGGCGTATTTAGAAAAATCAGAAGCACAACTTCGCGGTTATCTTAGGTTTATTTACCCAACAGTTTCGGTCGGTGGACCGACCTTTTTCAAGGGGTAGAGGAAATTCTCGCAACAGTCTTTTTATACCATCAGGTAGATAAAGAAGACGCAAAAAAAAGAAAAAAAAGTGAGAAAGGAGAGATAGAAAGAGAGCAAAAGTGAATATTAATATCAAAATAAATGAACAAAAATCCCAGGGAGAGCGAGGTCGGTCCACCGACCAAAACTGTTGGGTAAATAAACCGAAGATAACCGCGAAGTTGTGCTTCTGATTTTAACACGAAAGTGTTTTATGCCGGGGTCCACCAAGACTTCACTGACGTATTTCCGTCACGGAAATACGTCATAGAACATAATACAAAGAAAGAAACCAGAAGAAAAAGTTCCACAAACATGCAAAATTTGGAAATCGAACCCACGACCTCTCGGTCCGCGACGATAGATCGCCGAGCGTTTAACCCATTGCGCCACAAACGCATTTGCAGAGAGCTACACAGACGCGCCTTATATATCTAACACTCCTCCGTGTACCCGCGCTCTTGCTCGGGGCGGTGCCGCCGCCTACGAGCAGAAAAGAGAAGTACTGCATTATGACACTAACGCGCACCGGCAGTGAACGCTTCGGTGGTCTCAGCACTACGACGCCTCGATGCCAGCATTCGAAGGGACGCTGGCATCAAGAAGCACTACCAACGCCACCTAGGTGGCGTTCACCGTACTCAGCACAGCGGAGCGTGGCCTCCGCAATTAGCTCTGAAAATGTTTCTGAAGTTGATAGCGGAGGCTGCAATTACGACGCGCTGTACGCGCTGATTTGACTCGGTGACGATTCAGTTACGTGCTTTGTCTTGCGCGTTGTATTAGTGTGTCAGTTACGTGCTTCGTCTTTCGCGTTGTGCTAGCGTGTGCAGCGTAGTGCAGCTTCCATATGCACGACGGTTGCTCATGGTCATCGACGTTGGTAGTCGTGATGGAGGAGACGTGCCACCAGGCGTCAGCGTGGGTGCATCAACGCCTAAGGGCGCTTTAGCCACAAAACACCAATAGACATTATATATCAATGTGCAATAAACATTACACTACTTCTGTGAAGACACGTTTCACTTTCGTGTTCTATACCGATTCCTATATAAGAGGGATCAACCACATTTTTTCTATATATATATAAATATATATATATATATATATATATATACATATATGTTCATCATGAAATACCAATTTTGGTACCTACCAAGTAAACAAAACGCCCATCAGAGCACTAAGACGTAGGCGGCTTGATAGATACATAGATATATAGATAGATAGATACTGTCAAAGTGGCAAATGTTCGCCAAGAAATGCTTCGCATTTATAAAACGCCGGCAACTCCGTTATCGATGCTATGCGAAGCAGTGTGCGGGGAGCCTACTAAGTAAACGAAACGACCACGAGAGCACCAAGAAGTAGGCTGCTGTTTCATGACCTACACAAAACGCATGTCATGACATTCATATTGCTACATCCATATTGAGTGTTGCTTACGGACGATGGGCGTGGTCGCCCCGACGAAGAAGACGAACTGGTCCTTGCTCTCGAGCTGTCAGCTCAATAGCCCAGCGCTGCAGTTGGCTTTTGTAAATATACATTGTAAATGCTCTCTAGTGCGTAATACTTCTTTCACGTAACATTTTGGTGGAGAGTGACGTTCCTCGTCCTCGCCACGGAGCTTCGCAGCGGCCGCACCGTCCGGCTTTCCACCATGGCTCTCGGTGACGACACCTCGTATGCTTCTACTCCTGCGACTCCAACAACAACGTACGTCACGGTTGCCACTCCCCGCGATCCTAGCATGTTCTCCGGCTAAGATAATGTCGGCGTTGAGGACTGGCTCGGCATCTATAAGCGTGTTAGCCAAAAGAACCGCGGGGACGCTACCATAATGCTAGCGAATGTCCTCTTCTATTTGGGCGGAACACCTCGTGTCCCGTTCCGGACACATGAGGACAATACCTCTAGCTGGGATGCTTTCAAACAGAAGCTCCGCCACCGCTTTGGAACTCCGACCGATTGGCAGCTGGCTGCAAGAAAGCTTGCTACCCGAGTACACTCTTCCAGCAAATCGCATGTCTCGTACATACTAGACGGGCTCGCTCTTTGCCGGAAAGTCGACGAGAACATGGTCGAGGTTGACAAAGTAGGCCACCTTCTCAAAGGGAGCGCAGATGACGCGTTCAACTTGTTGATCTTCAACAATGTGGCCACCATCGACGTCATTGTGAAGGAATGCCGCCGCTTTGAGCTCGGTAAAAGCCGCGGCGTCATTCCACAGTTCTCCCGGCTCCTTAACAGGGCTGCGACGTCGTCCGGCGTCGACCTTACCGCTTCACCTTCCTTCAGTGTGAACGTCACAGATATTGTTCGCCCGGAGCTCGAGGCTGCAAGTCCTGCCCCGTTCAATCCCCGCCCACTTGACTCCACCATTGATCAACCAGCCCCAGCGATCTCCCTCATTCATGCGGTTGTGCGGCAAGAATTTACTAACCTCGGTTTTCCTACTGCCAGCTCTGTCTCGCTAAAGTCCCTAGATATTTTTTTGCTTTCTTTAAGTAGCGACAAGGTTTGAAGCACGTGCCACCGACGAATATCATTGGTTTGCGCTCATTTCGGCGGCCATGTTCTTCCTAACGCGGTTCCCCGCAGTCACTTGCATGCTGCTGCGAACAAACTTGAGGGCAGGCTAAAGATGCATTATGTTTCCGTACGTGTTTATCTTTTTGTCTTTTCCTTGTGCGAAGGATTTTCTGCGGTCGGCGCGACCGCAGCTAGAAACGCCGCAGGCGTCGTATTGCACGACCGCAATACAACGCGGCAGCCATCACCGTAAAGACAAATTTCGCGTTCGACCTCAACAGCGCAGTACTAAGCCGCTTTTCGGTTCGTATTTGGTTGTTTGGCCCCATGCCTGAAGCGTATATGTCACTTGTGTGATGCAGCAGCGGCCGTTGACGGTCGGGTGCAATCTACGCAGATACGCTGCTTCAGGGAGTTAGGAATAACATGGCGGCCGACGGAGGAAGATGTCGCTATTTAACCCTTTGAGGGTCGAATTGTTTTGCCAAATGCGACCCCCCAGGGTCGATTTTTTTATTGCTGATTTAAATTCTTCGCAAGAATCTATTTCGAAAAAATATGGTCGTAATTTTTTTAAAGTGACAGTAAAGTGAGGAAAAAATCGTTTGTGTTCTAAAATACACAATGTCTATTCGTGAATAAGAAGATAAGCGCGCTGAAAAATGGTTGTGTGCACGTCCGGAAACCGAAACAAGTGAGAAGCCTTCGTCTTATCGCCAACAAGGGGCTATAGAGCTTTTGTGGTCTCCAAAAAAGGAACCGCAAAAACGGCAGCATCGTTTGTGTATATACGCGGCTGCCTGGGAACAGGTGTAATCGTGCCGCGGTGGGCGATAAACGATCGAGTAACAAGCGGTCACCCTTTGAGAGATTTGAAACCAGATAGCCATCAGTTTAGTGCAACAAGCGGGATCCGCCGCAGGAGAAAACCGTTGCCGCCGGTGCCGCGCGCGCGCGCGCGCGCGCGCCCGGATGCGCACGCGAGAGCTGACGCGCCGTTGCCATAAAAAAAAAAAAAAAAAGAAAAAAAAAAGCAACACGGAGAGCCATTGGCGCAAGCAAAAATTCTACGTCTTACCGTCGAGTGGCAGCACAAACCAAGCGAAAGAAATAATAGAAAGAAGGGCGGTGTTCTGTGGAAGAGCGCACTTGCCGCCACCGCGCGCGCGCGCCGGGATGCGCGAGCGGTAGCTGACGCGTTGCCATAAAAAAAAAAAAAAAAAAAAAAAGGCAGTGGCGCAAGTAAAAATTCCACGTGTTCCCGTCAAGTGGCAGCACATACCAAGCGCAAGAAATAATCGAAAGAATCGTGCACTTCGCCGCCGCGCGCGCGCGCGCGCGCCCGGATACGCGAGCGATAGCCGACGAGCCGTTGCAAAAAAAAAAAAAAAAAAAAACGGAGAGGCCTTGGCGCAAGCAAAAAATTCCACGTGTTTCCGTCGAGTGGCAGCACATGCCAAGCAAAAGAAATGATCGAAAGAGGCGCGCTTTTTAAATGTACAAGCGATACCGTACATGTACGCCATTGACCATTTTGAGGGTGTTCGCGGAGGTCGTACATGTACGATATTGACCCTGAAAGGGTTAAGAAAGAGCAGAAAATCTAGGGACTTTATGTCTCCCGACCTAACGCCAGACCGCCGCCGACAGCTGCGCCTCGCGGCGATCTGTATTCCCCTCCAAGATACCGCGACCTTACAGAGTGGAGAACTCCGGACGACAAGTGAACTGCTAACGTTGCCTCCGAATTGGCCACGTCGTCCGCCACTGCCGCACGACCTGGACGTCCCCGTATTCGAGCTACTTTTACCCGTCTCCTCGCCCATATGCCGACCCTCGCCGCTACTCGCCTCGCGGTATGCCTGCTACCTCTGACGTTTCCGTCGATGACAGTCGTCCCGATCACTCGCTGTCGCCTCAGCGCCGTCGCTCCCCGTCACCCCATCCACGACGCTATTCGTTGCCGACGAATCTTGAACGCTACCGGACGGAAAACTAGACCATGCAGCTCCTGTGGGTATAGGGCTGCATTATCTTCATCGCGTCGAAATCTGCCATTGACGCTCCCAACGAAACAGAGATTACTTGATGTTCACGTCGACGGTGGCCCTTTGACGGCATTAATAGATACTGGAGCCCAGGTGTCCATAATTAGTTGTAACCTCCGCAGTCGACTGAAGATGGTTTTCACGACTGCTACTACACGAGCCGTAGGCGTCGCCGATGGCAGCACAGCTGCCGTCACTGGAATGTGTACTTCCTGTTTAAGAATCGCCGACCGCCACGCTCCAGTTCTTTTTACAGTGCTCACCAATTCTCCCTATGACCTAATCCTCGGACTAGGCTTTCTGACGGCGCATTCAGCTTTGATCGACTGTTCTGTCGGTACTCTTTGCCTGGAACTTTCTATACTCGTGCATATTCGTGTCGAACTGTCCAACCACCCTACGACCGCCGTCGTCTGCCTGCCGCCTGAAGCCTTGATTTTCGTCGATTTGCTATCATCTTTCCTTGTGCGCGATGGCGATTACGTCGCCACATCTGTTCTTGATGTCCTTTTAGTGCGCAATATCAGTGCACCCCACTCCATCGTAACCGTCGCCGATAACCGGACATGCCTCCCCGTCGTCAATTTTGGCCCAACGAAGCAAGTTCTACCCCAAAAAATTTCCGTTGCAACGCTGCGTGCTTTAGGAGATGACCATGTCACGCCGTTTTGCGTAGACATCTGCTCCGACTCTTCATGTCCACAGGATGCTATTTGCCCTGACGCAACATTTAGCCCCATGATTGCTGCGGGCATATTGCCTGAACAAGCAGCAGCTCTGCGTCGCCTCTTGGTTTTCTACCACGACATATTATACATCAACAATCGACAATTGCGCCGGACTTCAATTGTTAAGCATCACATAAATACTCGTGATGCAAGTCCTATCCATCGCCAGTCATATCGAGTTTCTGCTTCAGAGCGTAAGGTTATTCACGATGAAGTGAATGAGATCCCTGCCAAAGGCACTGTTGAATCCTCGTCGAGCCCTTGGTCGTCGCCCGTTGTACTTGTTTAAAATAAACATGGCATGTGGCGCTTCTGCGTACATTATCGTCATCCAAACCGAATTACCAAGAAAGACGTGTACCCCTTGCGTCGCATAAACGACGCCCGCGGTTGTATCCACGTGCCAACTACTTTCCATCAATAGGCCTTCGGTCTGGTTATTGGCGAATTTGTGTGGATGAAAAGGACCAAGAGGAGACCGCGTTCGTCACCCCTGATGGTCTATATGAATTCAAATTTATGCCATTTGGTCTATGCAACGCCCCAGCCACATTCGAACGTATGATCGACTCTTTGCTTCAAGGGTTCAAATGGTCAGTGTGCCTCTGCTACCTAGACGACGTTCTCGTATTTTCGCGTACATTTGAGAGACAGCTTGAGCGCTTATCAGCTGCTCTTCAAGTCTTCCGCGAGGCTGGGCTCCAGCTAAATTCTTCGAAGTGTCACTTCGGTCGTCGGCAGATTACAGTGCTGGGCCACCTCGTCGACGCTTCCGGTACTCAACCAGACCCGAAGAAAATTCGTGCTGTCACATCTTTCCCTGTACCTCAGTCTGTCAAATACGTCCGAAGTTTTTTAGGACTCTGCTTCTACTTCCGATGGTTCGTTAAAGACTTCGCAGCGATTGCCCGACCATTTACTGATCTTCTGAAGAAGGACGTGCCATTTACGTGGGGTCCCGCTCAAACTGCCGCGTTTGCCCACCTGACCAATATTTTCACCACGCCACCTATACTAGCCCACTTTGACCCGCCCTCTCCTACAGAGATCCGTACCGATGCCAGTGGTCACGGTATCGGAGCCGTCTTAGCCCGAACCCCAACAGGGACGTGATCGTGTTATCGCCTACGCTAGACGCCTCAGTAGATCAGTAGATCGCAACTATTCGGTTACAGATTGTGAATGCCTGGCTCTCGTCTGGGCGGTTTCGAAATTCCGCCCGTACTTGTATGGCACGCACACATTTGTAATCACGAACCACCACGCGCTCTGCTGTCTTTCCTCACTCAAGGATCCTACCAGCTGGCTTGGTCGCTGGGCTATGCGGCTACACGAACATTTCTATGCAGTAGTATAGAAGGTGGGCCGCCTACATCAGAACGCAGACTGTGTATCACGCTATCCAGTGTACGAACCACCTGCCGACCCTGACACCGATGCCGACGCTTGCCTTTTCTCCGTTGCTCCGCTGTTACACCTAACCGACGAGCAACGCCGTGATGCCACCTTACGCGACATCAATGATCGCTTGGAATCAATTGTTTTCTGATTCGTCCCTTCACTTGTTTGTTCTCCGGGATGGTGTGTTATACCGCCACAAAGTATGCCCCGACGGTCCTGCCCTACTCCTCGTCATTCCTATAAGCATCTCCGTTCAGATGTTCTCCAAGAGCATCATGACTCACCAACGGCAGGTCACCTCGGCGTCTCCCGCATCTATGACTGGATTCGCCGACGCTTCTTTTGGCCAGGTTGCCCGCTTTGTCCAGAAATACATTGCGGCGTGTGAGAAATACCAGCGCCGCAAAAAACCATCAACGCTCCCTGCTGTGTGCCTTCAGCTGCTCTACGCGTGTATTGGTTGATTAAGTGGGCTTCTCGAAGCTCCCGGAAGGTGTTCACCATGACCCGGGCCAGAAGTCTCTGGTTGGACGTGGCGACCGGGAAGTCGAGATCCCGCTTGACTTTACGGTGGATAAGCTCCTATTGGTCATCATCGTGTTTGCGGAGGTGCTAGTAGAGGGCCGAGTAGAGTATTCTACTCGTTACGACAGCATAAGCAAGCCGCAGTGCATCCCTGCTTCGTAATCTGCCTCGCTTGTTGGAGACCTGGCCGACCATGCGGCCCACCTGGTCTCCCACCTTGCCAAGTTTGGCCAGGGTAGTGTCGGTCCTGCGTTGGTGGTGAATGAAGTGGCCAAGGACGCGGATCTCCTTGGCCTCCCGGATTGGTCTCGAGAGGAGTTGCGTAGCTGAGTTGTGTCCCGAGGGGAGGGACGTACGCGCACAAATTCAGATTTAGCTGGGGTGCACTGGTGTCTGCAGTACGTTGCGTAGTAGTCGACTACGGTCGCCTCTTCTTGCAGGCAGGACTCCATGCGGCCCAGGTTACCTTGGATGACTCAGATTGTATATCATCCGCCTAAAGAGCGTGATGTATCCTAGGAAAAGAAGCCAATTTGGAGTGAAGATGAAGGATGGCTAAATTGAGGAGGAGGGGAGACGGGACCGCAGCTTGAGTTGTTCCCCTCGAGTCGATTGTGTATGGCCCGCGTTCTGCATCTTGCATGCGTATGTAGGCTTGGCGTTCTGTAAGAAATTGTCTTATGTAATTGAATGGTTTGTGGCCACAGTTGGTATGACAGAGGTGGTCTAAGATTACTTCGCGCTTGACGTTGTTGAATGCGTCTTTAGATCCAAGGCAAGGACCATTTTGTCTTTGTGGCGACATTCGACAGGATCTAAGACGTCATGGTGGAGCTGCAGAAGTATACCCTGTGCTCACTTTTGAGACCGGAAACCAAACATGGTGCGCGCGAAAATGTGTTCTGTGTCGAGAAAGTGGGATAGTTTGTCTCACATCATAGTCTCCATCAACTTGCCGAGACAAGACGTGGGGGAGATGGGGCGATGGTTCTCCACATAAATAGGTTTGCCGGCCTTCGGGATGAACGTCACGAACGCCGGAAGGTGTCTTCGCAGCCTGCGGCGGGGAGCCGGAACCGTTAGGTGTAACTCAGCAGCTACGTGGTGATGCGAAAAGTTGCTCGAAATGGTGGAAATTTGGGTATACCTGGGTAAGGTTGGTGTCACCAGGATCCTGCTCACTTCCCAGGTGCAGTCGTACTGGTTCCGTAGGGGTTACATGTAGATTTCCGTGGTTCCCGCTGAAGATCAACGGAGCCGATGCCCCTTGCGTCCGATCACTCCGCGTTCTCCGCGCGTCTATGATCGAGGGACTGTAGTTCCTCAAGGCACTGGCAGGCAGTAATCACATCCTGGATAGTAGCAGGAATTTGCATAACAAGGGCGCTGACGGCGACGCTGTTTATGCCTTTAGTAATGTGGCGGATTCTGACGCTCTGGGACATGGTTTCGTTTACACGCTTCCACAATGCAAGCACATCCTTAATGTATTAGGCGTGTGATTACCCAGGGAATTGGATGCGCTCACCTAGCTTCTTCGCTCGGCGAACAGTGTGAATAGCGGGAGCGCCGAAAATCTGACAAGCTGTCCCGTGAATGTCGCCAAGTCAGGAAGATCTGGCTCATGGTTCCAAAAACTTCAAAACTTATAAGAAACCGATTTATTCCATCCAAGCTCGTGCTGCCACACAATGAAGCGTTGCAGCTGATGATGATATGTACAGATTAGGAAGATGTACAGTGGATGATTATATGAAGGTATGAAGTTGAAAGTCGGGCATATGGTGCCATCACACTATATATGGGCCACACACACACACACACACACACACACACACACACACACACACACACACACACACACACACACACACACACACACACACACACACACACACACACACACACACACACACACACACACACACACACACACACACACACACACACACACACACACACACACACACACACACACACACACACACACACACGCACGCACGCACGCACGCACGCACGCACGCACACACACACACACACACACACACACACACACACACACACACACACACACACGCACACGGATGAGGCGTGTTTATTTACAGATGATGCATGAGAGTCGAGGAAAAACAGTCCAGCACCGGTTTTGTTCTGCGCTCCGCACCAAAAGCTTCGTCGTCCTCCTCTTCTTTCTTTCGCCTCAACCAAGGCGTTACATTCCCGGTTTCGCAGTCGAAGCCCACCATGTGAGTTAGGGCTGAGTGATATAGTGATATCGCTTAAGGCGCGTAACATGCGCAAGTTGAGTAGCGCTTGAGCAGCGTCCTGGTGACCTAACACTGGTGACCATATATTTTGAATCACTGATGCGGTTGATGACTGTGACGGGACCGGTATACTGAGCCAGGAACTTTTGGCATAACCCGCGTCTGCGCTCAGGGGTCCACAGCCACACCAAGTCACCTTTTAAGAATGAAATTAAGTCGTGGCGGTGGTCATACCACTCCCTGGAGCGATCTTCCGATGCCAGTGTACGCAGACGACCAATTTGTCAGGCTTCTTCAGCACGCCACAAAGTTTCGGCAACTGAAGTCCTCTGTATTGAGTGCAAAGCGGAAAACGGTATCAAGACAGCTGCGCGGTGCCCGAGCGTAGATCAGGTAGAAAGGTGTGAAGTCCGTAGTTTCGTGCTTTGCTGTATTGTAGGCATAGGTATTAAACGGTAAGATGTCATCCCAGTTAATGTGATTGGATGATGCATACATAGCCAGCATATTGGTCAGGGTGCGGTTGGTACGTTCGACAAGGCCGTTCGTCTGGAGATGATAAGATGTTGAATGACGGA
Organism: Dermacentor silvarum; assembly: GCF_013339745.2. Taxonomy (NCBI): domain Eukaryota; kingdom Metazoa; phylum Arthropoda; class Arachnida; order Ixodida; family Ixodidae; genus Dermacentor; species Dermacentor silvarum. The sequence goes on from NC_051158.1 coordinate 115,372,251, forward strand.
ACTGTTAAGTGCAGAGTCTAAGCAATTCTTCCGCGGCGTCAGCGATGACATGGCGACCACGGTCGCTGATAATTACGCGAGGCGGACCGTGACGAAGAATTACGTAGCGTAACAAGAAGTCAGCGATGCAAGTAGCTGTAGAGGAAGATATCGCAGCGGTTTCCACGTATATAGTTAGGTGATCGACACAGATGATGACCCAGTGATTGTTGTTCGAAGATCGTGGAAACGGTCCTAGCAGGTCGATACCAACTTGCTCGAAAGGTGTAGTAGGCGGCGCTACAGGATGAAGGCCTTGCGGAGTACTTGTAGGTCGCTTGTGACGCTGGCACTTGTCGCAGCTCGACACGTATTGTTTAGTGGAATGTCGAAACTTAGGCCAGTAAAACCGCTCCTGTATTCGATGTAAGGTGCGAATGACTCCAAGATGGCCTGACGTTGGATCATCATGCATGACACGGAGGATGTTACATTGCAGGGTTTGGGGAACAACCAGTAAATACCGCGTGTCACTTGCTGAATAATTCGTCTTGTATAACAGTCCATCGCGAAGGCAAAAGCGACCACTGGCCTTGGGACTGCGGGCATCGGCGAACAGGGGGTCCAAGTATAAGTCATTGTGATGTTCCCGCTGGAAGACGGTGGTGTCAGGAAACATGTGGAAGACAGCAGCAAAGCAGGTGTCGAGGTTGTCTGCGTTATCCTCGGTTGTCGACAGAGGAAGGCGAGAAAGGCACTCAGCGTCGTCATGACGTCTTCCACTTTTGTACGACACAATGAAGTTAAATTCTTGGAGCCGGAAAACCCAGCGTGCTAGACGACCGGACGCATCACGGAGGGTAACAAGCCAACACAAGGAACGACGGTCGCTTACAATTGTGGATGGACGCCCGTAGAGGTAGCAACGAAACTTGTGAACAGCAAAGACTGCCGCTAAGCATTCTTGCTCTGTCACAGTGTAGTTTCGTTCCGCCTTGCTGAGAGAACGGCTTGCATAGGCAATCACATGCCGCACAGCAGCATTATTATGGCGCTGAACAAGCACTCCTCCGATGCCGATTTCGCTGGCGTCACTGTGCACTTCAGTAGGAGCAGACAGATCGAAGTGACGAAGAATGGGTTCTGAAGTCAGCGGAAACTTGAGTTGAGAGAATGCCGCGTCGCATTCAGGTGTCCACTCGCATGGGCTGTCTTTTCCCAAGAGACTTGTCTAAGGATAAACAATATCCGCGAATCTGGGCATGAACCGTCGAAAGTAGGAGCATAAGCCCAGGTAGCTGCGCAGTTCTTTTAGTGACTGAGGTGGCTTAAAGGCACTGACTGTTCTATTTTCCAGTGGTCTGGCCTGACACCAGGTGACCAAGGACTAATGCTTGTTGTTCGCCAAACCGACACTTCTTGGAATTCAAAAGCAAGTCGGATTTTTGGGCGTTATGTTCTTCGAAAGTACGTCCGAAAATGACGTCATCTGATAGCACAAACATACCTCCCATTTTAGGTCACGCAGAATTGAGCCCATAAATCTTTCGAAAGTACCCGGGGCTTCGCAAATCCCAAATGGCATAACATTAGATTGAAATAGTCCATCAGGCGTGACGAATGCAGTCGTCTCTTCGTCAGCAGGGTGCATAGGCATCTGCCAATACCCTGATCGTAGATCTAGTGAAGAAAAGTAGGAAGCCGAATGCAGACAGTCGATGACATCGTCTATCCGAGGTAGTGGATATACATCTTTTTTGCTGAGGGCGTTTTATCGTCTATAATCAACGCAAAACCTCCAAGAGCCATCTTTCTTCTTAACCAAAATGACAGGTGCTGCCCAAGGGCTGCGTGATTCTTCAATAACGCCCTTCTGTAGCATATCCTGAACTTTTTCGGTAATAACTTTCCGCTCCGGTGACGACACTCGATAAGGTTCTTGTCCGGACCAGATGAGCATAACTTGTATTGATCTTGTGCTGAGCTCGAGAACAAGGTAAAGATGGTCGCTTCTCCTTTTAGCAGAAGTCAAACACAGAAGCATGTCTTTCCAATAGCTCCACCAATCTTTGTCGCCCGTGTAACCGTAGGTTCTTCCTAACCATGCCCACAATCTGCGACTCGTAGGAGCAACTGCATTCGCAAACCTTCGTCGTTATGACCTTCGTCGTTAACGGCAGCAATAGAATTGAACGGCATAATAAAAGACGGCTAGCTTCATTCCTCGAGGAAGTATAACAGGCACTGGCGAACAGTTAAGTGCCCACAAAAACGTGGCTAATCGATACAATGCAGCGAGGCACTAAGATGTCTTTCTTAGCAGACTGACTGGCGAGAGCTTGAACGATGGCATCAAAGGCAGATACGGCGGAGACGGAAGCGAACACGGCAACCGACCGCATGGACCATGGTGGCACTGTCAGTTCATCGGAAACAACCAGTGTGTCTTCCGCGGGCGGCAGCTCGTCACCGAAGGCAGGAACAGCTTCACTGCTGTCTGAAAGTTCACCGGTACCACAGTCGACAAAAGCACCACACTTTTGGAGAAAGTCAGTACCAAGAATAACTTCGTGCGTACCCCGCTGCAGAAACAGGAACTCAGTTGGGAACACCTTTCCGGCCAACAAGACGTTAACGACGCAAACTCCCAGAGGATGAAGTATTTCTCCGCCGACATCACGAAATCTTGTAGATTCGTGCCAAGAAAACATAACTTTGCGGCCAATGCGATCTTCGAAGGAACGACTCATTACAGAAATGGTTGTACCATGCAGTGTCCACTAAAGCAGTTGCACATAATCCATCAATTAACACGTGTATTTCGTTCTTGAGCATCGTAACTAGCGGAGGCATCTGAGGTAAATCATTTTGTGTGACCTCACTTCCATCGGTCGCGAGGGCTAGTTTCCTGGCGGTGGCGGTGGTGAAAGCCGCCGTCGCGGTAAAGGCGAACGGCGCAGTCCGGCGGGCAGAGATGTCAAACTACGGTCAGAAGCGGGAGAACTATTGCGCCGATTCTATAGTCGTGAGGGGCTCCTGGAATAGGCGGACCAGGGATCGTTGATGCGACCATTTACGGCGCGAAGAAACGTTGATGGCCGATCGTATCGTGACGTTTTCCTGCGCCGACGACAGAACCGGTCTATGTGTCCGGTAGCACCACAACAATAGCACACAGCAGGTTGGCGATATGCACTGTACTCCTGAAAAAAAAATCGTCGCAGTTTCGCCCGAAAGGCGAAGCATCGATTGCGATAGCAAATTAGTAGAGAGCTATTCGGAGTAGGGATAGTAGTTTTATCGGCAGCATAAACTTGAACACATTGGCTTACTAACTGAATTAACAATCGTGGTGTCAGCGCGCACAAGCAAACATGAATAAATCACACTGAATGACCGCAGCCAACGACTGTCCAAACGCTGGCAGCAAGCGCAGGTTCGCGCGGTCTATCGCTTCAATGGAAACTGAGCGGCGAATGCACAACGCATAGAAAGGTCAGAGCCGTGTGGAGATAAGAGACGGTGCGGACGACCGGCATCCCCGGGCAAAGCGCAAAGAAGCGCAAAGGCAGAGGAGAAGCTGCCCCCCCTCCCCCCCCCCCTCTTCCCGCTTTGCTTTCGCGTGGGAGATTGAGTGGCAAGATACGCCTTTGGTGCCGGAGCACAGCGCCGCCCTGCCTCCCTCCCTCCCTCCCATAGCCCCACGGTCTTTTGCGCGACGGTCACGTTTGCTTTCCGCCGAGCGTTCGCTCTCCGTGATAGCGCGCCGGGGGGGGGGGGTTCGCCCTCCATGATAACGCGCGCTCCCGCGCGCTTTCGCTCGCGCATGCGGTGCGCGGCAACGGTTTTATCGCCCTTGGAACCTATACGGAACCTCACGGCGATGGCGACGACGACGGCGACGCCGACGGCCGAAATCCGGTTGAAGTGTCCATATAATTGCTATCGCAATAAAACATTGTCACGACGCTGTGGACAAATGCATCATTATACGGCTCCTGGTGGGTAGCGGCAGGCTGACGAGGATAGCTGAAGGGGTTTTCGTACCACGACTCCGCGTAGTGATTTCGCTGCGGCCTCGGTGGCGAGAGAGGACTGTAGTTCTAGTCCTCAACACCAGTAGCAGCAATAGAAACATGATGAGAGGGGACCGGGATTAGCGCAGCATCATAAGGGGTCGAGTTCACGTGTCGGGTGAGCTCTTCCCGTACAATCTCGCGTATTGTAGACGCGAGATCAGAGGACGTGTAATCGACAACACTTGTTACGGTAGTCACATTCGGTAACTGACCGAATTTAGGCGTGATACGCCGCATCTTCAGGGTCTCGAATGTACGACAATGCGGTAGGACGTCAGCTACTGTACCAAGGGTCTCTTTGCCGATGAGGAAGTGATAGACATCCTCAGCAATTCCTTTTAAGAGGTGGCCGACCTTGTCCTCCTCTGACATGCGAGGGTTGACGGTCTTGCAGAGCTTTAATATAGCCTCAATATACATCGTGCACGTCTCGCCTGGTACGTCGGCTCTTTGCAGGAGCGTTTGTTCAGCCTGCTTCCTCTTCGCGACTGAGTCCCCAAAACACTCCGTTATTTCAGACACGAGCCGATCTCACGTCGTGAGGGTGTCTTTATGGTTGTCAAACCACACAAGTGCCGTGTCGACATATGCTCTGACATTTGGTTATAAGCACCCTGCACTGCACCCGATCCAATAAATTTTGCATGATTGAGTCGTTCAGTTGCATCGCAAGCCTATGGAGTAACCACCGCATATCTACCAACCACTGAAACAACGCGTCGTCGGGCCGCCGGCGCCTGGTTCTAAGCATTGCCCGACAGCTACGTAGTCGCCTGCTTCCGCTAAATGAGGACACCCTCAACCGCGAAACGTAATGATGATCAGATTTAATCGACGATGCGGTAACATGTGCCCAGTAATAACAATTAAATATACCGCTGGTTAGCAGGCCAGGTTTCGACGAAGCAGACGCGGCTGCCGCCGCTACCGACGACGAAACACCCCATCCACTCGCTGGGCTTGCTGTTGCCATGGCACATCACACTGAGCGCTCACGCGAGCACGTGAAACATGTAACAAGTCAAGCGGCACAAGAAAAGCGAAGCGGAAGAAAACAATCGAAATAATGCGCGGCGCATTTCACACAACCCAAGTGCGGCCGGGCTGCTCTCGCAAGGCTCACAGTCCACAATGGCGGCATAACATGTTTTGACGCTAGACGTCGCTCGTGTCGGGCAATGGCGCTACTCAAACGTCGGTTTGTGAAAAAAAATGTCACAGTTTCGCCCTAAGGGCGAAGCAATGAATGCGATAACAACACAGCAATATCATACGAAGTAAGGTGAGCGGCTTTCGTAGCAATATGAATTGTAGTAAACATGAGCTTATTAAGTAAGGAGGTGTGCTGCGGCGTAAGTAGACCGACATGAAGAGAGACTCGATGACCACGACAAGGCGCGTGTGAAACGGTGGTGTTGATGAGAAGCGCTTCCCGTGGGCAGCGCGTGCGAAGGGACACAACTGTAGCGCTGCATTGCCGATCCGGGCAGCATTGCATGTGTAGCGTGCGTTGGAAAATGTGGCCCGACTATTACTAACTGAAATAACAAGCGTGGTGTCAGCCCGCACGAGCAAACATGAATAGATCACACTGAATGACTGCAGACAACGACTGTCAAAACGCTGGCAGCAATCGCATCCACCGCAGCGGGCGAAGGTACATACGTGCGGTCTATCGCTTCAACGGAAACTGAGCGGCGAATGTACAGCGCATACAAAGGTCAGAGCCGTGTGGAGATAAGCGACGGTGCGGGCAAGCGACACAGCTGGGCAAAATACGAACGCAGTTGTTGGCAGAGCTGCGCCCCCCCCCCCCCCCCGCCGCTCCCTCCCGCGCTGCCTTCGCCTTCTTGTTTTCACGTGGGAGATTGAGCGGCAAGTTCCCCTTGCGCCCGGTTCCAAGATAGGCCTTTGGTCCGGAGCGCAGCGTCGCCCCGCCTCCCTCCCTCCCTCCCTCCCATACCCCCACGGCCTTTCGCGCGACGGTCGCGTTTGCTTTCCGCCGTGCGTTCGCTCTCCGTGATAGCGCGCGTCCCCCGCACGCTTTCGCTCGGGCAAACGGCGCGCGGCGACGATTTTATCTATACGGAACCTCACGGCGAATGCGACGGCAACGGCGACGACGACGGCGATGCCGACGGCAGAAATCCGGTTGAAGTGTCCATATAATTGCTATCGCAATAAAAGAAAAAAAAAAAGGAAAGAAAGGAAATATTGGACACTGTGTGCGCCGTACCGTGGTGTAGTTGAGCAACAACAGGCAGCGACCATCGAGGCAAGAGTAGCCGGTTGGACCCGGCTCGTATGCGCCACGCGCAAGAGGTATCACGCGAGGGGAAAGAAGAAGGCGGTTCGACGCCAGTTTTAAGAACGTGACTGACAGGCATTCTTCACAACCGTAGTGACTGAGTCGTGGGCAGAAGTTCGCCCGTAATATATATCGTTGTTTTATTAACCTGTCTTCCTCAACGTCGTTACATTTCTGGTGGAGGTTCTGGGTATGAGTCGAAGCCCCACGAACGCAAGTCAACGTAGCCCCGACCACCAGTGAGTCGAACCCGTGGAGACACCTGTGCACCTGTGGGCCGGCTGCCGTCTTCGAGGTGACTCGCCTGAAGTTGGCCCTCTTCTCTTCAGGCCAAAGACACTCAGACAACGGACGCCCCCACTATGACTAGCCTGGAAACACCGGCACAGCTGGTCGTAAGCCAACCTCAAAAACCTCCGACATTCGATGGCGACTCATTCGGAGATGTGTATCACTGGTAGGAATTGTTCGAAAGAGTGGCAATCTTTAATGGATGGGATGAAAGACAGAAGCTGCCTAAAGTATATTTCGCTTTGGAGGACTTCGTAAAAATGAGGTGTGAAAACGACGAATCATGACGAATTGGCGTTGACACGTTTACAAAGGCCAACGATGTCTTCAATGTAGCTTGTGAAAATTTCTCCAGTATACTGTGCTCGGGCGCGCAAACGCTGTTGAGCGCGCAGTTTGCGAACTGCTAGGCGATCAAACATTTCAGTGAATGACGTCTTAAAAGTTGACCATGTCGCGATGTCGCTTTCGTGATTATAGTACCAGAGTTGGGCAACGCTAGCGAGATAAAATATGACGTTTGTCAACTTCGAGGCGTCGGCCCACTTCTTATTTGCGCTCACACTCTCATAGGATGTGAACCAGCCCTCCACATCTGTGTCATCGTTGTCGAGTAACCCCGGTGTAGGTGACGGACTGGGGCGAAGGAGCTGATGGGTGGGTGTTGTCGGTCATGATGAGTGGAAGCGTTCGGGTTGGAACCTTCAGGATGCAAACGACGGGGGAACTCCAGCAACCTCTACCAATTGATACGAGGATTATGGGCGGTGCCTTCTTTTGGTTCAAAGAGGCTACGAGTATGAACGACGAGACAGTGTAAGGCACCATCTAGAAAGACACCAGTGACCCGTAGCGCGATATAACCTTTGCTAACAGTTTTTTATTTGTCGTTTTACTGCACGAGTAATTATATCGACACTCCAGGCAAATTTTTGATGTTGTAGTCGCCCTGATGTACCGTATAAAGCAGGTAATAGTGAGCCGGAAAGGTCGGCGGCTTGATGGGCATTTTCTTCCCACGCACTCAATATTCGGGTTCGTTGTAGGCCACGTGATCAAACGAGATTAAAAGGAGAGCGCGCGTCTTGTCCTGCGTAGCCCTACCGAAGCTGCGAATGACGGTGCGCGGCTGGCGCTTACGCGGCCCGCGTGCCATATCGAATTGTTCGTAATCATTGGTGGGTGCAATGACAAAGGACGAGCAAGGATGGCTGCTAACTTCGTAGGCACTGTCTTCCTTTCCGGACTGCCTTTCCGAGTCCTTAGTGTGCAGATCGCGTAATTGCATATCGCACAAGTTAAAAGACAGGGTAACTGAAGATCGCTGACAGAGGTCGTCCTGTAGTTGACATAAAAATAGGCAAATTATGATGATGAGGAGTCTTATTTTCGAAGTCGCGGGGAATCGCGCGGCTTTACAAACCATTACCCTCCGCTGCCGGCGTTCTTCATAATGTTTGCGTTCTGACCGGGAGTTCTCGTCGTCATCCTGGGATATATTTGCAGGCTTACATAGTCCTTGCATTAGACTGTTCTTGCAATTTTAATCATTAGCGAATGTTTCCTAGAATTTATATGGCCAATATGACTAATGCATAGACTCTTGTAGGGCCGCTTTTTTTGTCGCGATTTTGACGGGCCTTTCATGGGACCGGGCGATTTGATCCTATTTTTCTAACTGCGAGTATGAAACTCGTTGTAAACCTCCACGATCGCCTCCTCTCGCCAACTAGTAGTGACGCGGGAATGTACGCTGTGCTCGCAAATTCGCTGTGTAGCCCGATCTCAATCAGCGCACGGAACGAGCTTGCTTGTCGATTGGATATTTTTTTGTTTTTCTTTAGTATTGCTTCTCAAGTTGGGGGTGCGGCCCTTAGATGGATTTATTCGGTACGAACCTTCCTTCGTATAAATGTCTTATACTTCGCTATCACTAATGCGGGCTTCGGATCGCCATGGGGTGGGCTGTGCCACCCCCCCCCCCCCCCCCGGATAGCTCCGGATGGGGACGGGGGGGGGGGGGGGCACGGGGGCTCTTCCGCTGCTGTGTACGAGGTCGGCGGTTCAATTTTACGGCATCGGTGGCCGCATATCGATGGATGCTACATGCAAGAACCCTCATGTGCTTAGCTGTCAGTGCACACCAAGACTCTCCAGGTTGTCAAAATTTAGTAGCCCTCCACCGCTCCAACAATGCAGAATCAATCAACCACCCACTCACAATTAGTATGGCTGCACCCAGCAGCACGGCCTTGAACTTCGCGTCCAAATCCAAGGGGAAGGTGACCGCAAAGTGGTCGGCTTCGCTGCAGGCCTCCCGGAAGCATCCGGCCCATATCTTTGTTATTTCGCCTGTTTAGGTACTTGTGCTTCTGGCCAATTCCTGCATCTGTAATATGTTTGTAAGTCATATCATTCTTTTGCAATGTATATTCATGTCTATAGTACACATCATTAGTCATTGCCATAATCTTATTACGTATAGATTTTACGCTCTTTACAGCGACTGTTTTTAGGCCCCTTTACAGCCATGCCACATCGAATGTTCATGTAATTGACTATTCATATACCAGAAACAAGTCATTACCATCGTCTTGGCGCTCTTTGGCCACATCTGGCCCTTGCGCCAATAAACCACAATAATCATCATCATTATTTCGCCAATCTTGGTGACGCCGTCCGTGGTTAGGATATCGAAGTTCACGTCCTCACAACAGATGGATGTTGTGCAGCAGGGGCCTTTGATCAGCAGGACTACGTTCTCATTTCTGTCCAGCACCGAGAATATAGGGTTTATCACGGCGAACTCCATCCGGAGGGAGCCGATCACGTCACCGGAAGCGTCGAGCACGTCCATTACCTGAGCCCAATAAAAAGAACAAGAATGATTGTAATTATTCATTAACCGTGCCTTAAATGAACCCTAACGTGCGAGAGCTGGGGCACGCATATTTCTGAAAGAACCCTAGACGAAAATGAAAGTGAAAACTATGGGAAAAGATAAGCAAAAAGTAGGAACAACGACAAGTCCTCTGGATCATATTAATAATAATGATGATGATGAGGATAATAATAATATTAATAATAATGACGACGAAGATGATAATAATAATGACAACAATCTGTATTAGAAATATAATAATGATAATAATATTATTATTCATTAGAAATAAGCAATTTGCAAAGATATGTTTGCTAGAGCTGCCGAAGCCTTCCGTGGGATTGTATAACAGTTACTTTCTTATTTAGTTACTTATCTGTTGCTACAGTAATAATGATACTGATGATGATGACGATCAATTTGATAATTGTGTCCGGCAACAACCTGGTGGTCTAGATAATGGTGCACGTGAGAACACGTATAACGTATACACAGAAATACGTGCTGACGGCTTCTATATTTTCTAGAATTTACAAAGATAGCCTGGGGTAGATAGCATAATTCGTTTCTTTGAACTGATTTATTTTATGAGGCGGCGATGTACGAGAAATGGAAACACTTATTCTACTAATTAAAGGCTCATTTATTACCCTTTACTTACCTTACGGCACATTGTAATTTACGATTTGTAGCCGCCGAGTTTGCAAAACATCCACTTGAATTGAATATCCAGGATGACCCCAGTTTCTAGATTAATGCGAAAGCGTTAAGGGCTCCGTGTCGCAGAAAATCCGGCCTGAGAGTAGGTCTCGGCGTAGGCGCTCCGGCGTCGGTGGTGGAGAAAATGATGCCGAAGCATGGATGATTTTGGCTGGCGCAAGGCGTTAGTGAAACAAATTGAATTTCTCAAAGTAAAATCCGTCAGAAAAATTGTAAGATACGACTTAACCACAACCCGCAGACATGATAGCGTCGGCTTGTAATTTAGATGTACGAGAAAACATAATTCTGTAAGGAGGAAACTCAAACAGAAACCCCCTTTTCCAGCATTTCTACCATTCCACGAGAGGAACAGAAAGCCGAAGCATGACAAGCATTAACGGTTCTTGGCATGTCATCCCGTTCCACTCTTAAATGCGATACTTAAGCGTCCTCCAATTATTATTCATGCGGGACGAAATACGTTGGCGTGTCATGTTACTTTTGTGCTTCAATGCATAAGACTGTTTTGTTAAACATGTAAGTGAAAGAACCGTGCATCCTTACGGTATAATAATGACGCATACCTCCAAACTGGTGTCATTCTATAAATTAATTCCAAGCTGATACGTCTTGCAACGGGACCATCTACAATTCTTAATTGCTGCATCTGCTCCATTTGCTCGTAAGCTCACCGGCTACACTTCGTAAATTGCTGCAATTATCTGCAATTACTCAGCAATTATCTGGAAATTGTTGAGCTTTAGAATTAGTTTAATCTGTGTTTTGATTTCACAACCGCCTTGTAATAATCCAGCTCAAAGACTAGAATTATGTTAGCTGCAACAGGCGGTTTCTAAAAATACAGGAAAGCCGTTAAAATGGTGACTCGCATCCATATATACATCAAGAAACACGAATAAAAAGTGCACATTCTAAACTATTGTGGTTTACAAAAAGATGCATATTCTTCTTTCTGGGGTTTTACGTGTCAAAACCGGTTTTTATTACGAGACACGCCGTAGTGGAGGGCTCCGGAATAATTTTGACCGCCTGGGGTTCTTTAACGCGCACTACAATGCAAGCATACGGGCGTTTTTGCATTTCGCCTCCATCGAAATGCGGCCGCCGTGGTCTGAATTCGATCCGGGGACCTCGTGCTCAGCAGCGCAACGCTTTAGCTGAATGAGCCACCGCGGCGGTTGAAAACACAATATAATATACCATAGTATAACATAACAAAGTGTCACATATACAAAATATTTATTGAGATTTCAGAAAGTATGGAGACCAAGCACACCATATCATACACATGTTACACGGCGGACACCTACGTACCGGCAAACAAAAATACAGCGTACACATGCCGTACAGCAACGGTCCACCATGTAACATACAAAAAGAGCATTGTCATTACTAGAAACAGGACACGAAATGAATTTGAGTGCTGCTTAGAAAGTAGGCAAATGTCTGCGAAACATGGTGATTTGGTGTGAGTGTTCGCGTCAGGGATGCAGCACCTTGGTCAAGGGATTCTTTGAGGCGCCGGATGTAGACACATTAAAAGGTCAGATCACCGTAGTTATTTTACGCTGGATTTGATACTAGAATTATCAAATATTTCTGTGCAGCCACTGAGACCACACGCAACCTTTAATAAGAAGTTAAATCAGCTTTCGCGCGTCTGCAGTCCAGGTCCTCTAGACCAAAAGAGGACTGAGAACGACCGACCATGCCATGGCCGACCTTGCCTGTAGCACCGATATGCATGGAGAGAGACCAATTTTAATTCTTGTCTACTCGCTTTTCCCTAGACCGGCAAGTGCTGTTCTAGACAACAGCGGCATATTCCAGCAAAGATCGGCCCAGGGAGGTGTACAGCTTATGAAACACACCTTCATTTCTGAACTCCCTCAAGATTCTACTTGCTGTGCCCAGGGTGTGTAGCCCACGCTTAAAGGTAGATTCTATGTGGGGTGAGAGTGCAAGGCTGTAATTTAAGACGACTCCAAGGTCAGTAACTTCCCACCCTCGAAAGAATGCGGCCTTGGCCAGGTGGTAAAGGGAAGAGAACTCTACTTTCCGTGTATATGCCATTGCTTACGTCAATGTGGCCGTTTAGCACAAGTTTGTTTTGCACTATGCGCCCGGGAGTCCGACGATTTGTGGTATCCATTAAGCCTTGAGGAGTAAGGGAACGTAGGCCTTGGACCGATATTCTAGACGTTTAAAGACAAACGTTCATATTGTTACGCTAAAGCTACGAAAAGGACGGAAGAAGAGGAGAACGAAGTGCACTTGTCTTGGTAGCGGCTCGGTGTCGGCGCGGCCCCTTTTCATCAATTCATCTGTTAAATAAACACACCCCATCGTAACAGTCTTGGGGGACGGTGCTGGGTAGAACAACGGCGTCCCCGAGCAACGACGACGAACCGCCCGCAGGAGCGCAATCCGTGGAGCTTCGCCGAAGTCGCCGAATTGCCGGTCTGCCACCAGAGATGGCTTGCGACGGTGACAACCCGCCGCCTTCCTCCTGCTCCCAATGGCAGCCCTACATCGAACCACGAACCTTCGCCGGAAAAGCCGGGGAAGACGTGGACGGATGGCTCAGCTTTTACCAACGCGCAAGTAGGTTCAATGGCTGGAATGCCACCGCCCAGCTTAACAACGTTGCCTTCTTCCTCGAGGGAACCGCGTCAGTGTGGTTTGAAAACAATGAAGAAAGCATGACGACGTGGGAACGGTTCGTAGATGAAATCAAGAAGTGCTTCGGAGATGCGGCAGCTAAAAAGAAGCGTGCAGAACAAACCCTAATGCAGCGAGCCCAAGTTCCCGGCGAAACATGCACGACGTACATCGAGGAAGTGCTGAAATTGTGCAAGGCCCTGGACCCTCAAATGACAGAAGAGGACAAAGTTGGTCATCTTCTAAAACGGATTGCCGAGGACGTGTACCAGTTCCTCATCGGAAAAGACAGTATCGACTCAGTCAGTGACGTCATTCGGCACTGCCGCACGTTTGAAGCCTTGAGAGCTCGGCGTATCACACCGAAGTTCGGCCGCCTGGCGAACGTACCTAACGTCGCCAGTGTTGACGTGGTCCCAGCTTCATCCGACCTTGCGTCAGTTATTCGGCAAGTGGTGCGCGAGGAGCTTGACCGACGTGAGGCGGCTTCCCTCTCGACTGCGCGGGTTCGAGAGCCCTTTGCTCACTGCGACTTCGGTGAGACGTCCATCACCGCCGTCTCCACAGATGCCTACAACTTCACTCCTCGTTAAAGAGCGTCAAATCCTGCTATGAACGCGCATCCAAGTTATCAGTTCCACGGCGGTTACTCACCCAGAGCACCTGCAGTTCCTCAAGAGTGGGATGGCCGTGCCAGTTATCCAGCGAATGACAATTTCAGTGCGTCCCGTGAGCGTCCCATCTGCTTCCAATGCGGTATTCGCGGACATGTCGCCAGATTTTGTCCACATCGCCGTCGCACGTCACCACCGCCGTATGAGCGACCACGCACTTTTTATCGACGCAGCAATCGCCACGGTGACGGGACACGCTGGCCTTCTGACTCCGATGGCAGGACAAACCACCAGGCGAATCACCGCAGCGACTCACCAGCGTCTGTGCGGAGCTTGACGCCTCCGCCTTCACGCCAGCGCAGGTCTCCATCTCCGCGACGACGTCTGACGTCACCGCCGCCGGGAAACTAGGCGGCGCGACCAATGGAGGTGAGGTCGCCAGTCATCATCAGCTACACGCCCTTATGCCTCCGCCCGTCACCATGTGTCATAACAAGATTTGTGTTTTAGTGGACAATGTTGCTACGTTGGCCTTAGTGGGCACAGGAGCGAGTGTCTCCGTTATCAGCCTGGATTTCAAAACCCAACTAGGCCGTAAAGTGATGTTTCTCTGGGATAACGCTAATGCATTTCGTGCTGTGAGTGGAGAGTTGCTCCGACCTATTGGAGTGTGCACCGCGAACGTTTATTTCTCCGATAACGTGTATCAAGCCGAATTTGCAGTTCTTGCTCAATCCACTCACAACGTAATTCTTGGCCTCGATTTCCTACAACAGTGCGGTGCCACTGTTGACTGCGGCACTGGCGAGCTTTTCCTCTCTCCTCTTGCCAACCAACCTGCTCCCTGTTCATGCACTCTCGCCGTCATTGAAGATGCTGTCTTACCGGCACGTGCCTTATCCAGAGTTCGAGTTGCTGCTTGCGGTGTCGACGCCGATACATTTGATGCGATTGTTGAGCCTGTGCCTTCGGTGGCTGTGAAGAAAAGTGTGCTCGTACCTCGATGCGTCCTCTCTGTGGCCTGCGGAACAACTACATTGTGGGTGTCAAATTTAGCCTCCCAGTCAGTTGTGCTACCCAAGGGTATGCGACTTGCCTCTTTTGAAGTGAATACCAGCCTCCACATAGGCGCTTTAACTGATGACACGTCACACGAATCCCGAGAGCATGGGGCTGGCCCCGTTGTCCCTGAAGACTCGTTGCCTTTTCTAAAAATGATAAACAAGTCACTGTCTTCAGAGAAGCGTCAAGCCCTGGTCAGCGTCCTTAGCAAACATGCGTCATTATTTGATTTCGAGCAGAACGCTAGCAAAGTATGCGTTCCAGCTACGCGGGCTCGCCACTGGATCGACACGGGTTCCGCGCATCCCATAAGGCAGAAGCCTTACCGCGTGTCCGCGTCAGAGCGCAAGATCATCGCTGAACAGGTCGACGACATGCTAGCCAAGGGCATCATCCAAGAATCCTCTAGCCCATGGGCTGCGCCGGTCATCCTCGTGAAAAAGAAAGATGGGTCCTGGAGGTTTTGTGTCGACTACCGGCGTCTCAATTCTGTGACGAAAAAGGATGTGTATCCGCTTCCTCGCATCGATGACGTTGTCGATTGCCTTCATTCCGCGTCCTACTTTTCATCTGTGGACCTCCGATCAGGCTACTGGCAGATACCCATGCATTCAGCTGACAAAGAGAAAACCGCTTTTGTGACCCCAGACGGCTTGTTTGAATTCAACATTATGCCGTTTGGTTTGTGCAACGCACCTGCAACATTTGAAAGATTTATGGACACGGTACTGCGCGGCCTGAAATGGGAGATTTGTTTGTGTTATCTTGATGACGTCGTCATATTTGGCCGCACTTTTGCAGAGCACAACGATCGACTGGACATTGTTTTGACGTGCCTTGAACAAGCTGCACTTACACTCAATTCAAAGAAATGTCACTTTGGCCAACGAGAGGCCCTAGTACTTGGACATCTAGTGGACAAGCACGGGGTGCGACCAGACCCACAGAAGGTCGCTGCAGTTAGCGGCTTTAAACAACCGCAGTCACAGCGCGAACTGAGGAGCTTCTTGGGTCTTTGCTCGTACTTTCGACGTTTTGTGCCCAACTTTGCCGATACTGCCTACCCCCTGACTTCATTGCTGCGCAAGGATAACCCTTTCATCTGGACAGCAGATTGCGATTCCTCCTTTCGTCAACTGAAGTTCCTGATCCCTTCCGGACCCATACTTCGTCATTTTGACCCCTCTGCCACAACAGAATTGCACACCGACGCGAGTGGAATCGGCCTCGGCGCCGTCCTCGTGCAGCGCTTTGGTGACGCCGAGCATGCCATTGCATACGCCAGCCGTTCGTTGAGCAAGGCCGAACAAAATTACACCGTCACTGAGCAAGAGTGTCTCGCCGTCGTCTTTGCAGTCCAGAAGTTCCGGCCATATCTCTACGGGCGCCGCTTCACGATCGTTACTGACCACCATTCACTATGTTGGTTAGTTGGTCTCCGCGACCCGTCTGGCCGCCTTGCTCGATGGGCGCTACGTTTACAGGAATTTGACTTTCCTGTCCGTTATAAGAGTGGCCGACATCATGCGGACGCCGATTGTCTTTCGAGGCTCCCTCTACAAACAAGTGAATGTGACGCGTACAATTTCGATGAGTTTCTGGCCGCCATCGACGACATTCTTTTCCCCGACCTGGCCACCTTCCGTCAAGAGCAGCGTGACGACCGCAGCCTGGATGCCCTCTTCGCCTCAGCTGCTCAGCCAACAGGTCACAATGGCTTTGTCATCCAAGATGGCCTGCTCTACAAGAAGAATTATGCGGCTGATGGTGCCCGTCTCCTCTTAGTGGTCCCTAAAAAATTGAGAGCCCACGTGCTCCGTGCTATACACGACGATTCGACCGCAGGGCACCTGGGTTTCACCAGAACATGCCACCGCATTCAGGGCCGATTCTACTGGACCAGTATGCGACGAGATATAGAAAAGTACGTGGCCAGTTGTAACAAGTGCCAGCAATTCAAGCGCCCTAATACTGCTCCGGTCGGACTCCTTCACCCTGTAGCGCCACCATCATCTCCTTTCGAAATGGTTGGAGTGGACCTTCTCGGCCCATTCCCGCGCTCAACAAACGACAACCGCTGGATTATAGTCTGCGTCGACCATCTGACGCGTTATGCTGAAACCGAAGCGATGCCAACGGCCACGGCTCTTGATGTTCCGAGCTTCCTCCTGTCCTCTGTTATACTCCGTCATGGACCCCCTCGTGTTATTGTGAGCGATCGCGGTCGGCAGTTCGTGGCCGACGTAGTCGAAGAGCTGTTGCGTCTCTGTGCTTGCCAGTTTCGCCACGCGACGCCGTATCACCCACAGACAAATGGTCTCGTCGAGCGCACTAACAGAACTTTGACCAACATGCTTTCTATGTACGTGGATTCCAGGCACAAAAATTGGGATCACATCTTGCCTTTTATGACATACGCCTACAACACCGCAAAGCATGAAACTACAGGCTACAGCCCTTTCTATCTTCTTTATGTTCGATCACCCCGCAACTTCCTTCACACCATTCTACCTTTTACTCCTCATACGGACTCTTCTATTGCCCAGACTCTCTGCCGCGCTGAGGAAGCACGCCGCATAGCTCAGCTCCGTACGTTGGCGTCCCAAGACCACTCCAAGATCCGCTACGATTCACGACATAAGAATGTGTCATACGACAAAGGGGACATTGTATGGCTTTGGACACCACTTCGCAAGCGCGGCCTGTGCCAGAAGTTTCTGGCCCGTTACACCGGGCCTTTCGTCATCACCGATCGTCTAAGTGATGTGACCTACTCGATTGCTCGTCTCGTGTCCAATGGCTACCGGTCTAAGAAGACGCAGCTTGTTCATGTCGCTCGCCTGAAACGCTGTTATCCACGTGACTCCGAGTGGACGTAACAGTTACTCGCCCAGCGGGCTTCGTCTGAGAAGGGAGGAGTGTTACGCTAAAGCTACGAAAAGGACGGAAGAAGAGGATAACGAAGTGCACTTGTCTTGGTAGCGGCTCGGCGTCGGCGCGGCCCCTTTTCATCAATTCATCTGTTAAATAAACACACCCCATCGTAACAATATAAACAAACAGAGTTTTGCAAGAATTACAGAAGTTCATGATCCCCGATCTCTTTCGGCCAGCGTCCGTATCCCCTTTTAAACATCTCCGTCGTCGTGGTCGAGTCGCCCTCCCTCAACCCGGCTTCTTGAGGAGGATGACCTCGTGTCCCGCCAATTCGCAGGGTGGTAGCCTTCTCATCCTGACGAGAGCTTTATCCCAAACACAGGCACATCAGGAAAGGGGGAAGCACTGACCGCGTCTCCGGTGTGCACGTGGAATTTTGTGCGGATGACCGGTGATGAAGGAATGGCCCCTCCTGGCAGACCAACTACTGGTTGAACTTTTCCCGGCAGAGCTCAACTGCTGACCATGAGTCATCACGGTCATTGATGGCTCGGACGGCGTAAGCTACTGTTTTCGGGGGGTAAACGGCTGATCACAACTGCCCGTCCACGGCCAGGAAGAGGTTTCACAAGGGCGCAGCTCGTCGGTGCCTCTGCAAGAGGCCTTGACAGTTCGGCAGGCTCAGCTCCGGCTTAACGTCTAGCGCTCGCTGGAAGGATCACGTCCTCGAACAATAGGCATCTCGGACAGCGGGTTCGCCGCAGGTCGTAGGCTAGGAACTGGCATTAGCCATCTCTAATCCGCACAGCGCCCCAGCAGCGACAAGACAAGTGCAGAGACTCTCTCCGAGATGTGCCAGGTAATCACACCGTCCCCCATACCAATCCCGAGATAGAAACAGCAAGCGCCACAAAGGCCGCCATAGAGGCTGCCTTTCTGGCCCTAACCTTAGCAAAGCTGAAATTGTAGCGTGCCTAACGTTTTGAAAATTTTCGTTTCGATCATGTCTCAAAGAAGGAGCACTTCACGCGGCTTTGAGGCAAACGACGAACATCTAGAGATCGTTAGAACTTAAACAACAACCAGAAAAATGAACATCTAATGTCTTTCATTTAACGAGGAATAAGATACTTATCAAATTACACAGCGCATAAGAATTACAAAAAAAGAATAATTCAGGGGTCCGAATAAGGGTCAGTGCTGCCAACAAACTGAAACGCCTTAGCTGAGGACATACGCGTTTTAATAATTTCCTGCACCGTTGTGTACTGATACTTCAAAATATGCTCGACTGAGCCACACTGTCGCTGTAGGCGACCACCTAGGAGACAAACTTCACAGCTGCCACAAGGGGCAGTTATTTGCAACGCGCGCAAGTCAATTAGCGGGCAAGCCTATGAGTAGCCTACTGTATTCCCGGCTCCCTTTCCCATTAGCCAAAGGCATCCTCGCGTGCAGCGGGCTTTCGACTACTCCAATCACAGGTTGCTTTAGTCACCTTTGTCCAACCATCTCGAAACGACCCCAAGACCGCTGTCAATCGCGTCGCGCAGTACGGATAGGTCAAAATTTGTCAAAAGAGTAGGGATCCTCTGCGGTTAACATGTACCGCGTCTTCAAATTCTGCATTTCTCCTACGAGGTGCGTGATTCTATAGAGTCGTCCAAGAAAAAAAAGAAAAGCGCATTTTGAACCACGCGACCCGTGAATGCGATCGAAGTGTCAGAGGGATCGATGCCGCGTACTGAGTTGCTCGTTCGGTCAATGTTACTTGCCAGTACCAGCGCCTCTAACGCGTAATGTACTGGACTCTGCTGACCACTTCAACTCTAAACAAACTAATTCATAGAGTCATAAAACCTAAAAACAAAAGGATATCTAGTGGCAAAAACTTCTAAAAGATTGTTTCACCAACACTATTCAGCAAATCAAAATTTCTGCACTGGCAACCGATAAATGTGCCTATTCTATGAGCATTGAGTTACAAGGGTTTGTATCTACAAAATTCCAAATTCAAAGCCCACCTTGCAAAATTTGCCCGACCACGAGCCACCACTGTCGGAAAACCTGATTTGCACTTTTATTCGCGTAATGACTGGTACAACAAAGAATACAACTAATTTCCGAGCCCGACGCGAAACCTTCGAAATTAAATGTAATACCTTCCTAATAACTTAGAAAAAATAAATCGCGTATTATTTACAAAAAGACTGATGAATGCTCTCAATTCGAAAATTACTTCGTCCAATGCGGACTCGATGGGGTCGCAGCCTGAAAGCCTTTGGGCAACTAAGAGGACAACAAACTGCCCTCTGCAGTCATCTACCACTTTGTGTTTCCGCGGCTCGCAACAAACAGAACAATGCAGAAAATCGCGGAAGACTTCCCGGGCACGGATGACGACCTCATAAAGGCTCTCAAGGTCAGATACTTTGGCGACAGTGCAACAACAAATTCGACAAATCAAATCAGTTACACGGCAGGAAATAATGAAAACTTAGACGCGCCGATAACAAAGGCGGAGGTCGTTGCACAGGCGGCCAAGAGGAACACAGCCCCCGGTGAGGACCAAATTACAAATGCCATGATCAGGAACCTTAGTGACAAAGTCATAGAGCACCTGACAAATAAATTTATTGAACACTATTGGTTTAAAAGGAAGATCCCTGAAGAATGGAAAACGGCCAAAATTATAACCATTCTAAAACCCGGGAAGAAGCCTTCCCTGCACGCGCTCAGACCCATATCACTGACGTCATGCATGGGGAAGCTCTTCGAACGGCTCATCCACACGAGACTTCAAAATTTCATAGAGGACAGGGGCCTGTTCCCGGCTACCATGCTGGGCTTCCGCAGTCGCCTCTCGACATAGCACGCTTTCCTCCTGTTACAGGAAGAGGTCCTAAAAGGTGTTCCCACGGCTGGAGAAAATTTGCTGCTTGCTGTCGACCTGAAGGGGGCTTTTGATAATATATCTCACGAGGCTATACTCTCAGAGTTAAATATAATTGGTTGCGGCGAAAACATATACAACTATATAAGGGCTTTCCTCACAGAGAGGACGGCAACAATTGGTATCTCACAAGTAAAGTCTGAACCTTTCCAAATGCCAAACAAGGGCAAGCCTGAGGGAGCCATCATATCTCCTTTGTTGTTTAACATCGCCATGCGTAGACTCGTGCGGGCCTTGGACGGTGTCCCGCAGCTAGGTTATACCCTCAACGCGGATGACATCACTCTATGGGCCACGCGCGGGTCTCTGGCCAGCAAGGAGCAGACCCTGCAGGAGGCGGCCCTGGTCTTAGAAAACTTTGCCAGAGCCAGCGGTCTCAGCTGCGCCCCCGAAAAGTCGGAGGTGATCCGTATACAGGGAAAACATTACAAAAGTAACGGACAAATAGAAATCCAAATTGAAAATCAGAAAATAAAGAGGTCACCGTTGCTCGTATCCTGGGTTTCTGGGTTCAGAGCAACGGTAGGGCAGATACACTGTTGGTCTCCTAAAATCGGCAACCAAACAGGTGGCTAGGATGATTCAGAGGATCACCTTCCACAAAAAGGGGATGCAGGAAACCGACACTCTACGTTTAGTGCAGGCGCTCGTAATAAGTAAGTTGAAATACAGCTTGCCCTTCCACACGCTCAACAAGAGCGAGGAAGGGCAAGTAGGCTCTATCATTAGAGGGATCTACAAGGCGGCATTAGGTTTACCGGTAGCCACTGCGACAGACAGGCTCCTCGGGATCGGCGTGCATAAGACGTACGCCGATCTCAAGGCTGCTACATTAATCTCTCAAAGGAACCGTCTCAGCCAGACGAGGTCAAGAAGGGAGATCCTGATAAGGGCGGGCTTTCCACCGCATCCCCAAAACTTGGACGAGGTGCTAATGGACATGCCAGAATCCGTTCGACGCAACATCTCGGTAGCCCCTATCCCGAAGAATATGGCCAAAGAAAGGTATAAAAAAGGAGAGAGGAACGAATAAAATGGCTCCGAAAACTAGTCAGAGGCAATGACAACGTATTCTACGCAGACGCTTCGAGATATAATTGGAATCGCGCAGTAGTTACCGTAATCAATAGCGACATGAGTAGCATGGTACCAAGCGCCTCCCTGTACACGTCCTCAATCGCCAAGGCCGAGTGTTTCGCCATCCCCTTGGCAATTAAAGATCGAGAGAGAAAAGTCGGGAAGGCCTACATTACCATCATCTCGGATTCTCAGGAGGCGTGCCGACTCTTTACGACCGGCCGCCTACCATTAAAAATACTCAACCTATTAGGAAGGGAGCTAAAGAACAGCTATAGGCTGGTCTGGTGCCCGGGACATGCTGGCCTAGAGGGTATCGAGAGGGCAGACGCTCTAGCTCGAGAGCTCACGAACCGAGCGGAGCACCAGCCGCCCTCCCAATTACAACCACCCCACACAAAACTGGATGGCCTCCGTGGGGAGGAAGACAGTGATCCTGCTCGGTTGGATCCGCGCGAGATTCTTGCTCATCAGCGGGGCGCACGGCAAAAGTATGGCGTACCCCACAAATCTCTTGAAGTGGAAGACGCAATGGACCTCCGAATTCAAACGGGGGTCTATCCAAATTTATTGCGACTCCACAAAATTTTTCCAACTTTGTACGGGCACGATTGTCCGTGATGTCGCGACTCGCCACCGACCCTCTCCCACGTCTCATGGGGATGTAGTAAAATGCCAAATAAACTAAATTCTTTACGGGATAGGTATAGACTAGAAAGCTCTCCGGAGCAATGGGAGGCACTCCTCGCTAGCTCAGACCCGGAAGTGCAACTAGCGCTTCTGGGCCACGTCCGGCTGGTAGCAGAAGCCAGTGGAGCCCTGGACTTAGGGCCCCACCCAACTAGCTCGTAAACCCCTTCCCTTTTTCCTCAATAAATGTTAGTCTTCTTCGTCCAATGTGGACTCGATGGGGTCGCAGTCTGAAAGCCTTTGGGCAACTAAGACGACAACAAACTGCCCTCTGCAGTCATCTACCACTTTGTGTTTCCGCGGCTTGCTTTCTCGTCCCTGAAGGGGAGGCTATAAACGCGTGAAGACTAGCCATTCTCCCTTTGTCGTCGCTCTCGCGGCGCATTTCGCCTCAGTGACAGTTCGACTAGTCCGGTTCCTACACGCATGTCTCAGCAAGGTTGAACATTTCGACCGCCTACTTGCTTGCAGCGACGCGCCCTGTTCTGTCGCCTTCCGTCTTTGGTCACGCCTTCGTTTTCTAAACCACCACAATGAACACTTTTCCGTTCGGCGCGATGGTCTGTTCCTTTTCCTTACGGGCCGTGTTAAGGCGTCTTTGTCGAGTATTGGCTGCGCCGGATACTGCGCTCTCAAGGCCCTGCGCCGTCATAAAACATTTTTGGCTTGGCAGGTGGTCACTGAATGTGCGGCTGAAAACCCGAGCGTCAGGTTCTTGCCCTGCTTGGCTGCAATGACATTCTCCTCTCCTTTTGGTGATTCCGAAAGATCGCCCAAGTGCGGATATAAGAGAAAAGTTTTTAGCGCATCCGTGACCTTGTTAGGGCTCCTCAAAGAAGCGTCGTCCCCGCAAGGAATGCCCTCCGGAATAGCCACTGTACTTTCCCGACATTATCGATCTCGACATTGGGTAGTGCCAGAGTGACTCAAGTTGTGAAGCACCATGAAGGTATCCGACCCTAATAGGGTTGCTGGAACAAGCCTCGTGGTCGCAAGGAGACTTCTCCGGGATGGCCACTGACTCGGTTTCGCTGCACGCCTACATTACGCAGTCACCGAAGCTTCGGTCCTTTCTTGGCCCGACCACCACCGTATCCTAACTTATCCTAGACTATTCCGGAACGCCGACCATATGCTCAGATACGAGGAAGGTCTCCAGCGCTTCCTTGACCTTCTCATGGTTTCTGGAACAAGCCTCGTCCTCGCAAGAGACGCCTTCCAAAATGGCCCCTCTTTGTAAATCGCCAACGGCCTCCCTATTATTGTTCTCTGTCTCTGAGGGTTTGCCCACCTCGCACTTTTCATGCTTTTCCCTCACTGGCGCAACCTCTGTCTCTGCCAAGGGACAAATTTGGCACTCGTCATTCGGGCTTTCCCTCTCGCGCTCAACAGGAATACCGAGACGTTGGAGTAACGTACTCCTAAGCTTTATCGTAGTTCCTGAAATCTTCACCGGAAAAGCGAGCTAGGCAACAGGACACACTAATACCCGCAGCAAACTAAGGGGCCAAAAGTCACGTTCTAGCTGAAATCTCTGTGCAAACCTGTTCGAAAAAGGGCAGAAAACATTCATTCTTTTCACACTCTCTGAAATCATACAGACTAAACCGTGCCCGTTCAAACCTGAGCTGCTGGGGTTCCCTTCGAATTTGTTCCATTTCCCATTCATACTCTTCCTCTTCGCGTTCCCGTTCGAGTTCTTCCTGTTCTCGCTTTCTCTGCTGCTGAATAGCCTGCCAAGCCACATGACCTCTCCGTCATCGCTGCCACTTGCCTCTTTTGTATCGATGTTCACCGCCTTCTTTAGCTGTTTCCCACAATCGATTCCAAATTCCACGCATATAACGTTGAAGTCCGTTCTGCGCAATTGCCGCCAATCTATAGGTACGTCTGTTTTGCCGACGAGTTCGTCAAGGAATTTGTGTAGAAGCAAGCTTTCTTTCAACAAGCCATCTAACACCCTTGTTACCAGGAGGAACCAGGTTAAGCCTGGCAACTCTCAAGGAGACTAGCTCGCGCACTCACCATGCCGAATTCGAAGCACTGTGCAGACTATTTCACCACTGCCGTCCAATGTTGCGACCAGGGGTCGGAAGATGTGTGGTATTCTTTCAGCGTGGAGGAGTAATGGAACATGGCGCTGGGCCCAATGTCCAAGACGTTATAAAACACAGGTTTATATTACATTGCGTACAGTGCTTAATTTGCAAGGATTACAGAAGTTGGTGATCATGTTCCAGCTGCCGATCTCTTGCAGCCAGCGTCAGTATGATCGTTTTAAGACCTCAGTCGTCGTGGTCAAGTCGCCTTCTTTTAATCCGGCGTCAGGAGACGGATTACCTCATGTCCCACCAATCCGAGGAGGGTAGCCTTCTCCGTCCGAAGGTGGCTTTATCCCATACACACGCACATCAGCAAAGGGGAAAGCACACTGGCCCTGCCTCAGGCGCACGCCTGGAATGTACCCTTCTGGCAGTCACTCCTGGTTGAACCGTTCCCGAGAGAGCCCAACTGCTGACCATGTCCTAGTAATCACGGTCGGATATGGCTCGGACGGGGACGTCGGCTCGTTTACTATTATCGCGTTCTCGTGAGCGAGTACTTTCGCGGATTAAACGGCAGATCACAACAGCACGGACCAATCACGAATGCAGATGCCTCTCGGTCAAGTACAGTGCAGTCACAAAGGCTGTGATTTTTTTTAATATTGACACGTGTACTTAATCTTTCGCCGGTGACCGCTTTTCAACGACTAAAGAACGTTAAACGTTATCGCTCGGCGCAGGCCGAGCCTGTATGTATCGGAAGTTTCACGAATGTTATCGATGCTCCTAAGAGTTGTCTGTTGTATGTAATATGAATGTATGAGCGACGCGAATTGTGTAGTACCTTTTGGGAAGACACACGGGCACCATGGATTCCTCTAGAACCTTCGATGACTCATGTATAAAAGCCGACGCGTTTCGCCGTTGATCAGATTTCGACGATCGCCGACTGTGTTCGCCGGTATCGTTGTGCTTCGAGTGCAACATCCTTTTGTGGGCACAGGTTCGCCCAATAAAAAATATGTTTCGTCATGCACAATTTTGTGACTGTTTTATACACCGTCACTACTACGTGACAATATATTTGTCATCCGCATAAAGGAAGTAAGTTCTTTACTACTCTAGATACATACTTACAGAGAGAGAACGAAAACGGTCCAGGGGCAGAACCCTGTGGCACATCAATGGCCGCTATGTGTGTGCTTGAGGACTCTCACTTAGAGGTGACATAGCATATTTGGTCTGAGAGGTAGTGTCAACGTCTCAAACGTGTCAAAGGTGCAGACGTGTCAAAGGTGCCGAATTCATAGCTTTCACATGGCGTCACGCACCCACCTTATCACCGTGTCGGTGCATCAACTTGGCCACTACAAGCACTTCAGTCCAATCCATCTTATTGAAAGCTTCCACGTCACGTTACCGACCTAGCTTATCATCGTGTCGGCGCACCAACATGGCGGCTACGATGACGTCAGTGCAAGCCATCTATACAAACGTGTCAAAGGTGCAGAAACAGCGGTTCACCGGTTTCGTAGAGTTTTAGGAGCAATAGGTTGAGAGACGGATAGAGAATAAACATCTTTATTGTTGGTTGTATGTAAGTAATGTTTAAGGTTGAGAAGTATACTTCCGTTTTCGACCGCTTCCGATGTGTTGGCCATAAAGCTGATGAGGTTTTTTGCGGTAGAACGGCCCGGTATAAACCCATGTTGAATATGCTGTTACGCGCTATGCCGAGCAAGGAAGAATGCGCCAAAAAGACGATGAAGACGACGATCTGGGCAGCGCTCGCGTTGTTGTTCTGCCATCTTGCCTGCAGCCGTCTCTCTCTGTATAGTGTAAATATAATTTTCCCATCCCTTTTTGCTACTCCCATCCCCGTGGCATTTTGTGGGAGGTGCTGGATACCCACACGGTACAAGGGAGCTCCGCAGCGGCCGACGCTTGGCTTTATCTACGATGGCGGAAGAGGTGTCTGCGGCCACCGAGGCGACTGCAACGACAACGGTCGTCCTGGCTGAGCTAAAGGACCCAGGCACATTCTGCGGGACTGACAATGTCGGCATAGAGGACTGGCTACCCCTGTACGAGCGTGCAAGTAAGAATAACCACTGGGATTAAACGATATGTTGCAAACATATTATTTTATCTCAAGGGAACCGCGAAGGTATGGTTTCAGAATAATGAAGACCAAATTCGGAGCTGGGACGCATGCAAGGAAAAGATGCATGCAAGGACGCACCTGAGCCGTCGGCGCCGCTAACCGTGGAACACGTGAAATAGATCATCCGACGTGAACTTGACGCGGCGTCTCCTGCTTCTACGTGCGGCCGTACTTGTGATCATAGCTCCCAGAGGGTGCCACTAGTCCAAGCTATCGTTGATTAGGAGCTCTCTAATGCTGGCCTGGACTCTGCGTGCGCCGCCGCTCCTTCCCAGCCGATCGACCGCCGTCCCTCACTTTCGCACGCCCAAGGTCAAAGGCTGCCTTTCCGTACTCGCAACCCAGCCGAATGGAGGACTGCTGATGACCGTCCCATTTGCTTTAACTGCCGTCGTATTGGACACGTGGCCCGCCATTGTAACAGCCGGTGGTATTGTTATCAGGCGCCCTATGGAAACAACCGTCGCCCCGACATGGATCATGGCCGATTTCAGCCCTCACCACGAGCATCCCCAAACCACCGGTGAAGACGCTCCCCCCATGCCGTATCGTTGTTCGCCATCTCCACGTGGTCACCAGTCCCGTTCGCCGTTGTCGCATCGCCAATCATCTCGCTCGCCCCGATTCTGCCGCCCCACGCCACCGATTGAACGAATCCCTCAGGAAAACTAGACGATGCAGCTCCCAGAGTTGATGCTACATCGACGAACCGCCTGCCAAATCCTCTGACCACACTGCAGACCAGACGAAACCTGATAAACATTAAACTGGATGACGCACATGTTGTCGCTCTAGTGGACACTGGGGCTCAGATATCAGTGATGAATTCGGAGCTTCGTCACCGCCTTAAAAAGGTCCAAACACCACCCACAGTACCGCTCATTCGTGTCGCCGATGGTGGAACGTTTCCCGTGCTAGGGATGTGCTCCGCTCGAATAAGTGTTCTTGACCGATCCACAAGCGTACAACTTGCCGTGCTCGAGAAATGCTCCCATGACCTCATTCTCGGTATGGATTTTCTGTCTGCCCTTTCAGCCCTTATTGACTGTGGAACCCGCTTGCTTCAGCTAGACCTACCGTGCTATCATGACGCTCCTACTACACGCCAACCGCGCTTGTGCTCAGTGGATTACGTTCGTCTACCTCCTCAAGCCGTTATGTATGTGAACTTTCGGTCTTGTTCGCCCATTCCCGATGGTGATTACATCTTGACCCCGATCGTTGACGTCTTATTCGCCAAAAACGTCGCTCTTCCTGACACCCTTATTAGGGTTGAAGATAATCACACGTCTCTACCCATACTGAACTTTAGCTGGTGCACGCAGCTCATCCCAGGCGGCTTGAATTTAGGCCACATTGCTTCTATCGATGAGTGTGCAGTTTCTGCATTCGTCACCGACTCTTCTTTATACTCTGCCCCTTCCTCTTTCTCGCACAATCTCGTCGACGGTGTAATTGACAACATGATTGCGTCTGACCCCCTTCCTGCACAGACAGCCGATATGCGGCGCATATTGAAGTCCTACCGCGACATCTTTGACTACAATGAACGTCCTTTGGGACAGACATCTGTGGTCACTCATAAGATCAACACTGGGGACGCCAGCCCAATCAGACGACGTCCCTATCGCGTGTCCCATGCCGAGCGAGAAGTGATACAGCGTGAAGTTGGCAAGATGCTCACCAAGGACGTCATTGAACCTTATGCAGCCCATGGGCATCACCGGTCGTCCTGGTGAAGAAAAAAGATGGCAGCGTGCGCTTCTGCGTCGACTACCGCCACTCAAACATGGTAACGCGCAAGGACGTCTGCCCTTTGCTGCGGATCGATGACGCTCTCGACTGCCTACACGGCTCTGCATACTTCTCTTCTATCGACCTGAGGTCAGGCTACTGGCAGATCTCCGTCGATGATCAAGACCATGAAGAGACCGCATTTGTTAAGCCCGATGGACTTTACCAGTTTAAGGTAATGCCCTTTGGACTGTGTAATGCCCCAGCCACATTTGAAAGGATGATGGACTCCCTCCTCCGTGGATACAAATGATCAACTCGCCTGTGTTACCTTGACGATGTCATCGTGTTATCACCGACATTTGTCAGTCACCGTAGCCGATTGTGGGCTGTTCTTGAAGTTTTCAGGCGAGCAGACGTTCAGCTCAACTCTGCCAAATGCCGTTTTGGCCGCCGCGAAATCACTGTGATTGGCCACCTTGTGAGTGCTGAAGGTGTGCAACCTGACCCAGAAACAATTCGTGTTGTCAAAGACTTCCCTATACCACGTTCCACTAAACACGTACGGAGCTTTGTCGGCTTGTGCTCCTATTTTTGACGTTTTGTCAAGAACTTCGCCGACGTTGCCCGTCCACTCACGGAACTCTTGAAGAAGGAAACGCCATTTTCTTGGGGTCCTGAACAGGTCACTGCGTTTCACATCCTCACGACGTTACTTACGTCACCACCCATCTTGGCCCATTTTGACCCGTCCGCCCCTACTGAACTTCGCACCGACGCCAGTGGACATGGCATTGGCGCTGTTCTCGCCCAGCAGCAACAAGGGCGCGATCGCGTCATCGCCTGTGCCAGTCGCCTTCTTTCGTCTTCAGAGTTCAAATTTTCGATCACTGAGCGCGAGTGCCTCGTACTAGTTTGGGCTGTCGGCAAGTTTCGACCATACTTGATTGGCCGCGCCTTTTCGGTCATCACAGACCACCATGCGCTTTGGTGGTTGTCTTCCCTCAAAGATGCGACTGGCCGACTTGGTCGCACGGCACTGAAACTGCAAGAATACAGCTTTGACGTCACTTACAAGTCTGGCAGACTGAAGCAGGATGCGGACTGCCTATCCCGTCATCCAGTGGACCCTCCCGACTTGTCAGCGTGCGATTCGGATGCCTGTGTCTTCGCGATATCCGATTTATCCGACATGCGCAGCGAACAGCTCAGCGATGCCAATTTGCGGTCAATTATCCGCCGTCTACGCTTTCATGATTGTGCCCCGTCCCAAAAATTATTCGTGCTTCGTGACGGCATCTTATACAGACGCAACACCAGCTCCGATGGCCCAGACCTTCTACTGGTTGTTCCCGAAACACTCCATTCCACTGTCCTCGAACAGCTTCATGATGCCCCAATCGCTGGACATCTCGGAGCAACTCGATCGTACGATCGCGTTTGGCGTCGGTTCTTCTGGCCAGGCCTCCACCGCTCTGTGCGCTGATACGTTGCTTCTTGCGAGTCTTGCCAGCGCCACAAGCATCCATCCTTGTCGCCAGCAGGTCCTCTTCAGCCCATCGACATTCCCGGTTTCCCGTTCTACCGCGTCGGCCTTGATCTTATCGGGCCATTCCCAATATCTCTGACTGGGAACAAGTGGATCGCCGTCGCTACGGACTACGCGACACGATACGCTATCACGCGGGCACTACCGACATGCTGTGCCACTGACGTTGCGGAATTCCTACTTTACGACGTTATTCTGCACCACGGCGCTCCTCGACAGCTGCTGACTGACCGTGGTCGCTTCTTTCTGTCCAAAGTCGTCGACGACATTCTTCGTTCGTGTTCCATCCGTCACAAGCTAACCACTGCCTACCATCCGCGAACCAATGGGCTTACCGAGCACCTCAACCGCACGCTGACCGCAATACTCTCCATGTACGTTTCCTCAGACCACCGTGATTGGGACAGCACCTTGCCTTTTGTGACATTCGCCTACAACATGTCACGCCATGACACCGCTGGCTTTTCCAAAACCCTTTTATCTCTTGTTTCGCCACCATCAGACAATGCCCTTCGAGATTCTTTTACCATCCCCTGTGCACCCTGTTAGCGACTACGCCCGCGATTCAGCTTCTCGGGCTGCAACGGCTCGCGAGATTGCAAAGGATCGTCTTTAGGCCTCCCAGCTGTCCCAGAAGGCCCGCTATGATAGCCATCACAGAGTCGCTAATTATTCTCCGGGCTCTTTGGTCCTCCTCTGGACGCCTTGCCGCCACGTTGGCTTGTCGTCAAAGCTTCTTTCCCGATACTCCGGGCCTTACAAGGTCCTACGCCAGGTCACAGATGTCACGTACGAGATCACTCCATTGGACTGTCGCTCATCTGCCGCGTCCGCCACTGATATCGTGCACGTCTCCCGCCTTAAGCCTTATGTTGCCTGACAAGATCCTACTGCTCCTTAAGCGCCGAGACGGCGCTCTCGACGGCGGGGGTTCTATGTTGCGCGCTATGCCGAGCATGGAAGAATGCGCCAAAAAGACAGTGAAGACGACGATCTGGGCAGCGCTCGTGTTGTTGTTCTGCCATCTTGCCTGCAGCCGTCTCTCTTTGTATATATCGTGTAAATACAATTTTCCTATCCCTTTTCGCTACTCTCATCCCCGTGGCAATATTGTCAAGTAGTATTGAGGGTGAAGAAAACAGTCGTAAAACTGTGAATGACGAAACTGATTCTTTATTGCGCGAACCTGTGCCCACAAAAGCAATCTAATTTCGAAGCACAACGATAGAGCGAGCACTGTCGGCGATTGTCGAGATCTCATCAGCGGCGAAATGCGTCAGCCTTTATACTGTCACGGGTATAAACTATTTACAAGGTGTATTTACAGGAGGTAGATAAACAGCAGCTGAGAATACAGAGAGGATGTTTCCACGAACAGCACTTCGTCCTCTTCTCCGTCGTCGACATTGTCTGCTTTCCTACCGTAACACAACCCCCGGCGGAAAAATCACCATCCCGGTGCTTCAGATGGGGTCATCGGTAAGGGAATAATAGGGCTTAAGCCGAGAGACGTGAACGACGTCAGGTGATGTGGAACCGGGTGGCCCGATGGATGTCACTGGGATGATGTCATAGGTGACATTGGTCACTTGACGTAGAACGCGGTAAGGACCTTTGTAGCACGGAAGGAGTTTCTTGGAGAGCCCCACTCGTCGGCAAGGTGACCAAAGTAGTACGAGAGAGCCTGGTGACAAGTATGTCTCACGATGGCGGCAATTGTAAGCGTGCTTTTGAGTTTCCTGCGATGCCAACAAACGAGTACGGGCAAGCTGGCGCGCATGGTCAGCGTGGGCGATAGCGTCGCGGGCATACTCAGTCCGGGAATTCCGTACCAAGGGGAGCGAAGCGTCCAATGGTAATACAGGGTCACGACCGAAGAGCCAGTAAAAGGGGGAATACCCAGCAGCATCGTGGCGTGACGAATTATAGGCGAACATGACATAGGGTAGCGCAATATCCCAGTCCTTGTGGTCGCGTGAAACGTATTTCGATAGCATGTCAGTGATGGTCCGATTATGCCGCTCAGTAAGGCCGTTGGTCTGGGGATGATAGGAGGTAGGGAGCTTGTGCTTGGTAGAACAGGATTGTAGGATATCGGCGATGACTTGGGAGAGAAAAGTGCGGCCACGGTCGGTAAGGAGCTGTCGTGGGGCGCCATGGAATCGGCGACGTCAGTCGCGCAGCTCGTGGAAAGCGCCCGAGTGATGGCGTAACGCGTTGCGTAATCAATAGCCACAGCGATCCACCTGTTGCCAGAGCTGGACTCGGGGAAAGGGCCAAGGAGATCCAAACCCACGCGGAAGAATGGCTCAGTTGGAATGGCGATCAGCTGTAAGTACCCGGCAGTTGCTGGCTTTTTTCGATGTTGGCAGGGCTTGCAAGCAGCTACGTATCGCCGTACGGAGCGTGCGAGGCCGGGCCAGTAGAAGCGGCGGCGCACGAGGTCGTAAGTGCGAGCAATCCCTAGGTGTCCGGCCGTAGGTGCATCATGAAGCTCCTGAAGCACGGTTAAGCGGAGGTGTTGGGGAACGACAAATAGAAGGGGAGGAGCGTCAGGGTGAAAATTGCGGCGGTACAATATCCCGCCATTGAGGACGAACCACCGTAACGATGGATCAGTGGGAGCAGATTCCATTCGTTCAATGAGGGTCCCCAAGGTAGCGTCATGGCGTTGCTCGTGGGCCATGTCCAAAAGCTGGGAAATGAAAAGAACACTTGCGGAAGCATCCGTGATGGCGTTGGCGGGCGTGTGGACAGGGTAACGGGACAAGCAGTCCGCGTCATTGTGTAGGCGACCAGACCTATACACCACAGAATAGGAATACTCCTGTAGCCGCAAAGCCCATCGTCCGAGCCTCCCTGTGGGATCTTTTAAGGACGAAAGCCAACAGATGGCGTGGTGGTCCGTTACAATAGAAAAGGGCCTGCCGCATAAATAGGGACGGAATTTCGCTACTGCCCACACAAGTGCCAAACATTCGCGCTCGGTAATAGAGTAATTCCGCTCCGCAAGTGACAAAAGACAGCTAGCGTACACTGTAAAAAATTTCCGTCAATATACGGAGGATTTCCGTCATTATACGGAAAAATTGCAGTAAGAATACGGAAAATATCTCATTTTCAGAAATACAGCAAAATTTCCGTTAAAATACGGAAAGTGCTCCCCGTTTTAAGTTTTACGGACATTTTTCCGTAATAAATACGGAAAAATTGCAGTAAGAATACGGAAAATATCTCATTTTCAGAAATACAGCAAAATTTCCGTTAAAATACGGAAAGTGCTCCCCGTTTTAAGCTTTACGGTCATTTTTCCGTAATACTACGGTGACTACACTGTTCTGTACAAAACAGACAGAATTCCGTATTTTTGTTATGCGATCATCCGTATTTTTGCAAGGAAAACTGTACACGCTGTCTGCGTGAACGCTTGTACTCACAAAGTTTCCTCTAAGAATATTTTATTGCAATGCAAATGGCGCCTGTGTTTGTACTGACGTTTATTTGGTGTCAGCACTATATATATATATATATACATATGTATATATATATATACAGATAAGTTTTGGTGAACGAAGAGCGGTGGCCATACATGACAACGTAAACAAACCTGCGCCGTTCAGGTGCTGGTGCATTGGCAGTTACATTGGTGCGCTATGCAAAAATTGTGCGCACTCTAAATCAGTACCGAAACGCTGTATAATGACCACGATTGGCTTTACATTTAACAAGAAATGGCCGCGAAGAGAACTGGCGGCCTATAAATCCAAGTACTGCGGCTATAGATTAAATTTTAGACGGAGGGAAAGAATTAACTCAGGAGTGGAAGGGTTTTACTGAACCGTACAGTATTTGGTTTCAATTGCCCCATAGTATTTGCAAAATATCTCACCTCTGTCAACTGCCATTCATTGACACACCCCCATTAGGCATATTCTGCACTGTTCAATTGTTGACAGTGTTGTCAATTTTTGCGGTAAGATGTAATCGCAAGCATGTATTCTTATTTATTTATTTAGATGCCCTAAGGGCCCACAGGGGCATTACATGGGGGGGGGGGGGGGGGACATAAAGCAGAACACAATTTTCACAAATGAAGGAGCATCGCAGGTGGTAAATACAGCACTTTGGGGTACAGCAAGTCGTGAAACATATTAACAAGGTAAATATTCTTACAAAATTCACACTCAACGAAGCAAGAACAAAATAGCGAAAGCGAATAAGTGCTCTGGGAGAGAAAAATGTTACTAAAGGTCATAGGGGGGGATTGTAAATACGTTAGTAATGCTGAATAAAATAAGGAAGACTGTGTGTTATCGTGGCAATTCTGGAGGGTAACTGATTCCATTCTTTTTGGGTGACTGATAAGGTTAACGGCGAATTGTTGGACTTTTCCCTCCGGGCAAAGATAGGGTTAACTTTGTAGGCATGATCGATGCGATGTGAAGTATGAGGTGACGGTAAAATCTGTGACCGGGCAAATGATGTGTTGCTGTGATACAGTGTGGGAAAAAAGCATAATCTGGCGAATTTTCTGCGCATTGCGAGTGGCGGCATGTTGAGTGTTTGCTTCAAAGATGAAACTCTTTCAAATCGGGAGTAGGATGACATGATGAATCGCGCTGCTTTATTCTGGACGGCTTCGAGTAGATTGGTAAGGGCGATCTGGTAGGGATGCCAAATGACTGATGCATATTCCAGGGAGGGACGCACGAAGAAAGTGTACGCTTGAAGCCTGGTGTCCCTGTCGGCCAGATGCAAGCGTCGCTTCAGAAAGCCAAGTTTCTTTTGCGCTTTAGTTGTGATATATTTTATATGATCAGTCCATGTTAAGCTAGAATTTATGTAGACACCGAGGTATTTAGCCGATGTAACCGAGTTTACTATGCTATTGTTTAAAATATAAGTATTTGTTTGAGACTTTGGAACGGAAGTGAAGTTCAGAAGTTCAGGTGAAGTTCACGGAAGTGAAGTTCAGGTCTTTTCTGTGTTAATTTGCATCTGCCATTTGCAGCACCATTCCGTTAGTTTATTAAGGTCAGATTGCAGTGTTATAATGTCGTTAGGGCTAACCATATATCTCTCTGTAAATCACACAATCATCGGCAAAAAGACGAACTCTTGAATTAATATTTAATGCTATGTCATTAATGTATATCATCATGTATCATTTAGCGCTTCATCTTGAAACAAGACCGTCGAGCGCACACTTTCTTGTACGGAATTCTGCTGTACAGTAACAGATGGACGTATTGTGAGTGAAGAACAGAAACGATGGATGGTTAGGCTGCTTGACTCTCGGCATGTTTGAATGGGCAAAGTTCCGAATTTGTCGCTGTGTGGTGTATGTTTGTGTGCTCGTCATGGGCCGTCATAGCGCGGGTATACTTGCGCGGAATGTGTTTCACTCGGCTACAAAACTTTGCACGCTGCGGCATCGAACACGCACCAATACGTGTGCAAACTACGGGAAGGTGATCGAAGATGAGGGATATAGCACTGTGTGTACTGTCAAAAGAAAAGAAAGAAAGAAAAAGAAAAAAAACGCCCTATCCCGGAGTTGGCATAATGATTCAACCTTTATTTCTTTTTTAACCCGACATGTAACACCATTTATTACATGAGCTTTATCCGTGGGTAAAAGTAATGGCACAACTAATTATTTGCCCGTTCATTACATGCACCAGCCAGTCCAAATTAACACTATACTAGAGCTTTTTGACGCATCGCATTACACTCTAGCACGGCATTGCAACGCTCACCGGACTCTCGTCTGGTTGACTTCTCTGCCTTTCCTCTCCTTGCTTTCTCTTCTATACAAAGAGATATCTCTTTGGGCAATGTATACAGTGTATACAATGCCCTGTGGCAGAGAAAGCGATCTCCTCTTCCAGAGTTCAATTATTTGTCAAGCAATCATTTTACTCTTCCAACAACTACTGCAAAATGGGAAAACGAAACCAATTTTGTTTTGTTCTCCGCGCTCCCAGCACCAGGTGGAACCACGCGCGGCGCTTCCGATCTCGGAGGATGTAACAAGACGAGCGGTTGACGAAGCTGCATTGTGTAGCCAGCCGGTTTATCTTTTTATGTTGTACAGTTTGTTAGTTTACCGTAAATATGTCTTGATTTGTACTCAAGAGTGGAGCAAGGCCCTATGGAACAGAGATTGACGCATCGTGAGCGAAGAACAGACGCGATGGATGGTTAGGCTGCTTGACTCTCGGCTGTACGACTCTCGGCATGTTAGGACTGGCAAAGTTCCGAATTTGTCGCGGTGTGGTGTACGCTTCTGTGCTCGTCAAGTGCCGTCAGAGCGCTGGGATGTTTGAACGGAATGTGTCCCTTCGTCTACAAAACTCTGCACGCTGCGGCATCGAAGTCCTGTGTACGGGTGCACGTATGCGCTTGGATACGGGATAGCCTGCCCTCAACGGATGTTCAACAGTGTACGCACGCTGCGCGTACGCGTACGTATGAGGTAAGCCCGTTGTAATTCTATTTGTTCGGTTTGCGTAGTGTAGCTGTTTAGATGATGTGTGGTAAGCTGGCGTGGCGAACAGAACTATTTGTTTTTCAAAAGGCCAGTAAACAGCGTCATAGGGCAAAAATGGCGCGTGAATGGGAAAAAGGATCACATAATTTCACATCGATCTCCATGGTAGCGCGATCAAAATTTTTTGTGTGGCGCGTATAACCTATTGCTCATGCGCGTTGAAAACTTAGAATAAGAGTGCATTCAGTTGCGCACATAATTCCTATTGACGCTTGTACTGTCACTATACGTGCGATAGTTGCCTCCTTGTTTGCATGCATTTTCATTGTAGTTACCAAAAAAAAAAGTGTTAGCTCTGCTGTGTCTTTCCTTGGTGCAACTGCTTGTGGTGCAGCAAGACGTGTTGCTTCTAATGATGTCTGGGCAATCCAAGCGTTCGTGTCGTGTAGCTAGCTGTAAATGTATCAGTTGCAAAAAAATTGTACATGCCAGAGAAGCCAATGCAATCAATATAGACTGTATTTTATAAATCCTTCAGTTCAACTGCTTCAGCAGAAAGTAGATATGCATGAAAATCAGATGATTGTGCTGATGCTTAGCAAGAACAAGGTAACATAACATTTCTGATTCAATATTTTCTTTTACTGAAAGACTAGTTGCTGGTTTCCTGCTGGAGCTGAGAAGAGATCTGCTGCCTGCCATGAGACCATGTCTCTCAAGTTACCGCAATATTGTTGCCTTCAAAGTACGTGGATTTGTTTCTCTCAGCATTTTACTACCAACCTGCATCATGGCAATCCACTCAGCTGTGTAGGTGATCACTCTTAGGGACATTGGAGTGCTGGTGGACAAGCACCCTTTGAATGTTACAACACACAGCTGTGGCAATATGTGAAGCTGTTAATATACAGAGTGTCCCAACTATGATGCATAAATATTTTTTAAAATAAAGATGCCACGTAGCTGGACAAAACCAAGTTATTACGTTTGACATTGCTTGGAGATACTGAGAATATTCTTTGCATTCTGCCTAATTAGATCATTAGTCTTAATTAATCAACCTCTCAATTACTCTAATCAGATGAAAAGTGTAAATGAGGAAATTGTAGAACACCATGAACAACTCCTGATAAAGCATCCTGTTGTGCAAAAAGTGCTACATAAAAGTGTTCTTCCGAGCGGGAAAGAAGCTCGCGAATACACATAAAATTGCCGCATGAATGGCCGCTCGAGGCTCTTTGCATGTATTCGTGGCTTTCTTTCAGAAAAACTTTCATGTAGCACATATTTCATGTAATTATAATATTTGAGAAGTTGATTAAATAATTTACACTTAATTATGCAATTAGGCAGAATGCAAAAAAAGTGAGTATCTCCAGGTGATGGCAGACTTTACCTTGGTTGTGTCCAGATACGTAGCATTTGCATATTTTCAAACCTTTGTGTGTTGGGACACCCCGTATAAGCCAGATTTGTTTCACCAAGTTAATATACTGATGACATTCGATTGTGGTCTAGCAGGCAAAAATGCTAAACAGGAAGAAATTTTAATTTGCTCTTGGTAGGTTGTTCAAGCAAATCAACCAAGTTGTTACCCTTGAAATACGGCATTTGTAGGTGTGTTCTGCAACACTGCAGCCCTAAATAACTTTTGAGTAAAGTGCTACTACTATAATTTCTCTAAAGCATGCAGCAAGGTTCCGCATTCCAGGAGGCTGGCATCAAGAGAGATCTATTTATATGAATTTCATATGTGAAAATGAGGTGTTATTGTTTGGATGACTGTATAAACTTATGCTATAATTCCAGTCTTGCATGAGGCAGACTTGGACGGGAAAATTTATTTCTTTTGGGCGATGTGGTACAAATGCATGCGGTAATGCTTGTATGCATACACATTACATCCCTATTGCTTAGCCAAGGGGTGCCCCTGCATGTTAAAACTTACAGGGCTCAGATTGAAGAATGTCAACTTTTGTAAAATCAACTACACCTTTTAGATTATGAGATTACAATTATTGCATATCGTCATAGTGTGGTATACGGTCTGAATGTTTTTCACTTTGTCTATAAAACCCTGCACACTGCGGTATCATGAAAATTTATTCTATGTAAACCAAGCCATGCTGCTTGCCGATTTAAGCAAATATAAGGCAACTTTTCTAGGAATGTTTCTGGCCTTGTAATGTACTTCATGTTATATTCTTTAAGACTATAAAGCAGATTGTTCTTCTGTACATTTTCTGGAAACTTAAACTGCGGCGATCTAAACCACTTGGCAACAATGCTGTGATCGCTACCGGGTGTGGAGCAAACGCAGCTTTGCCTTGTTCAATTGTGTCGCGGGCACTTCTGAAGCGCTGCCTATTTAGTAAATAATCTTGGTGGCATGGAAGCGCCATCTGCTTCTATGCATTGCTTTGTTTTCTTGTGGCATCACGTCACATTATAATCGTAATATTTTTTTTCGTTTTCTGAGAGTCTCATATTGCCCCCCCTCATCATGCTGTAATTGTGGTTGCATTATTTATGTGCAAATATTTATGTATAGATGACCACTGCTCCAAGTTCCATTTTATTGCAAAGTAAGGAATTATGTATAGCAAAATACCAAAGTCAAATTGCCGAACACAACCAAGCAGACTCAGTGCACAGTCTCTCACCAGATTGCATTGGTCATGCAAAGGTGCACAGCATACCTCTTTATTACTTGCTGAACAAGCTGTGAGAAAACTGAATATTTATGTAGCTTCAATTAAGTGCTATCAGCCATTACTTCTGCCCTCGGCAATTGTGGACTATTATCACGGCTTTTCTTTTTCTAACTCATTTTGCTTATAGAGGGATTACTGCCTGTGTTCATAGGAAATAAATCACATGGGCAATCAAATGCCAAGAATGTATAAACTTGGAACATTGATTGTGCAGTTTGATGGTTCAGAATAAGTAGAAATACAGCATAAAAACTTAACTTTTACTTGAAACAACAATAGAGCATACAGTAACCATACGTGCCTGTTGTAGCCCCTGTGCCAAGTAAATTTCAATTCTCCTTTTTGCATCCTATCAGAGCGCTGGTAACATGTTTCACATTTCTGTCAGCCAACTAACCTGTCTTGTAACAGTAAAAATGTGCCAACTGTGTTTTTAACAACATGCTAGATTATGCAGGCAGTTCGCTTAGAAAACTAAAGCCATAGAATCAATACAGTGATGCAACTTTCGGTTTGCATGTCACAGGTTGAGAAAAGTAAGGTGGGAGCTGTTTCCAATGTTCCGACTAGATAGCAAAGCTAGTATAAAAGGTTGCACACCACTGAGCTCTACTATGGGGGGCTGGATAGCGCATTGAGCGCCTTCGACTGAAGCCAACCTCGTCCCAGAAGTTGGTACTTCACGACTTTGCTGTGGCAGTTCACCTGCACAGGAGTGCGGCATTTCTTCTGCTATAATGCTTGCCATTTGTGCCGCAAGCTACCGAAGCAATCCAGAGAAATATTTCGAGAAGACGTCCAGAATTTTCCATCACAGCACTGACAGCATCGCTAACATGAGTGGCGCGTGCTGAAAACACTTGTCAATCAGAAAATGCTTTCTGTAAGAAAAACTTATCACGTACGGGTTCAGAACATCGTAACAGCTCTCACCAGACATGTGGAGACATCGCCTAGATGTGGAAAACCACGAAGAAAAAATTTTATGGCAGCAATATTGTGCAACGGCACACACTAGTAAGTGCAGCGTATGCCCTACTTTTGGGACAAGCCGCTGCACGACACTGCATTTCCGCTGGCTTCATCTACCCCTGGCTCTGGGCAGCGAAGCGGCATCCAGCAAAACATAGTAGAGATCAGTGGTGCACATAGTATTTTATGTCCCCTTTCTCGATGCCAGCTGAACACACGGTAACTGTTTCCAAAGCAGAAAAACTAAGGGCAAGGGCTCTGTACACATTGCATCGTAAAGTGGCTGATGCTTGGGCAAAGCAAATACTGTGCATGGTAGATTTGTGTGAGGCAAGCTAGGAGTCAAAAATCCTGCTGCATACTAGCAAATGACCAACATATTGTTGCATGTTGAAATTCTTTTTTATTCCTCATCACTCATTTGTGTAGGGGAGACGGCTCTCACAACTGGAGAAGCCTGGGAAGCATGCGGTACTCCACAGAACCGGTTTCAACGTAAAATGTGTCTGCATCTCATTTCATGGCTGCAAGAGTGAGCCCAATGGTAAACACATCTGAGTGTTCATGATGTCATGCATTATCCACTTTATCTGCACGTCATACCTATCTTGACAAAGCTGATATTGCCTTTAGAGAAATTGTAGATGTTGTTAGCTTGCATTTCAGAACGCACAACAAGCTTAACACGTACAACACCAGAACAATTTGTTGATAATTTCGGATCAGGAATCTTCGAAGCACAATTTGTTTAGTGGTGTTAAGATTCTGCTTAAGGTTGTTGATTATTACATTCATATAGTGTTCAAGCATTGCTGTAACAACATTCTTTGCTTGGAGTACATAGTAAGGGTGTACTCCACATGAGCTGGTGGCATTTTGCTCCATATTCAAAAACTGGTTTCTTCTTCAGTTGAGATTTTCAAGTTTGCATTCTTTATTAGCTGTTGTATGTGACCTATCCTATATGTTTGAATAGTGAACACAACGTGACCTTTTTGATTGATTTTGTGGATTGTACGCCCTTGCTGCAAACAATTTGAGATGATAACTGTTTCCGCCTTAATGAAAAATAATTGCTTGAAGCAGCCATAGCCACCAATAATACTAGCTTGACACGATTATGAAAATTGTGATGTACTTTGATTTATAATGTTTTTAAACATATGGAGCTCTGCCTGTGGTGTAAATGGGTTCCTGATATCCATTCGTGATGCAAGAAT
Organism: Dermacentor silvarum; assembly: GCF_013339745.2. Classification (NCBI taxonomy): domain Eukaryota; kingdom Metazoa; phylum Arthropoda; class Arachnida; order Ixodida; family Ixodidae; genus Dermacentor; species Dermacentor silvarum. Next base: position 115,413,337 of record NC_051158.1, read on the forward strand.
TTGAAGAAAAAACTGAAGCAAGAATGTTTACTTACTTTTCAAGAGAAGCTCATGGCAATTTCCTCATGAAAAGTAAAATAGCTAGAAATAACTTTACTGAGCTGAGAAGAGTGCTACAATTGTCTCATTTGAATAGTGCCATATACAGAAGCTACAACAAATGTTTACTATTTTGGTTGCATTTGTATATATGGTCTTGTCACGTGTTGCATGCTGTATTCAGAATGGCCACAGCTCAGTCATGATTGTGGCATTGTGCAATGAAGTACCGCTGGCATCACCCGGAAAGTGTCGCAAAGTTACAAATACAACTTTGACTGGGTTCTTTTAGAAAAAAAAAACTTAGCTCAGAAAATTATCCTTTTTTATGCAGCCTGTCGAGACAAGGTTTCTTTACATGGCCATGGCGCTCAAGGAAGAAACCGAGACTGTAGACTGCCAACGTTGATTCCTGCTCCGGCAAAGACGGGCCAGCAGTAACCAGCAGGATTTTACAAAGTGAACTCATCACAGCTTGAGCCACTCCATGCCACAAGCAGTTGCTCCTCGAGCCACCGTGCAAAGGTTCCTTGGGGCACAAGTCCAACTCAGCGCCACAACCTTTCTTCTGCAGTTTTTCTACCTACTTAGCTAACCAGGTGGGTCAAATATGGCAGAGGGAAAGGGAATCACAGCTTTAAGCATAGAACCTACTCAAGCTTAATGCAGTTTGAGAGTGAACAGTGAACGAGAAATAGGTAGAGAGAAATAGGACACCTCTTCTCCCTCAGAGAATTGGCAGTGAAAAAAACAGCTTATGAAGGCTTGAATATTGGTCGGAATAATTTGGCATAGGTAGGATAATGACTATGAATGTTTCTGGCAAAGGTAGTGGTAGTAGGCTGAATAATCAAGGAGTTTAAATATAGATTAGAAAACAAATTTCATTACACTAACAGAATTTTAAATCATCCCAATAATTCTTTTAATTGACGGTTTATGCGTGTTGAGCGACAATGCTTCTTGATGCCTGCTTCTTGCTGAGGTCATTCTTACGCTGCATAATTCACCTGTTCAAGTTCCATGTTTCTCCCGTCCAAGCAAATTTACATTCATCACAAGAAAACTTATAGATGATTTCCAGAAACTTGCTGATTAAATGAGAGCAGCATGCACCCCAGGCTTTCTTACATATGCGTTCAAGAGCCTCAGATCTCGTGAATGTTAGACATACTCTTGCTGAGCAAGTTCTTGGTATCATCTGCAAGGTCATTTCAGAATATGAGTTTGCTTAAGTTGGAGAAACAGTCAATCGAAGACATGTCAAGCGATATCGCTGTCGATGCATCTACATTCCAGTTGAAATAAAAGTAAATATAGCACCAAATGCAAGAATTATTGGGATGATGCCATTCTTGCAGTGGAATGAAATCCTTCTAATCTAAATATGCAATCCAAATAATTCAGACTACTAAATACTTCCAAAGGGGTTGCGTCGTGAATTATGCATGTTGTATTCTGTATTTTCTTACTATAAGACCCATCGATGCTGAAACAGCAGAGAAAACATTAAGAGCTGAGTACTTAATACTGTATATTGCTCCATAAATCAGTTTCCCTGCCAACATCAGCGTCCCTCACTAATAATGTTTGGGAGAATGTGTGAAACAAGGCACCTGACCCATAGGGTAGTGCTGTTCACTTTGTTTGGGAATGAAGGTCATACTGTACATGTATGTGATAGCCATACGTGTCATTACCTTTAAAAAAAAGGAAGCAAAACTGTGAGTATGCCTAAGTGGAACAGATTCATTAAAAAAATATTTTGTGCATAAACAAACAAGGACGAAGAAAAGGAGCAACACAAGCACAATCCCGTTCTAACAACTGGTTTTATTTTCGAAGAACCCTTTACTTAAGAACCCAGATCTGTGCTATCCAGTCAGCACAACACATCAATAGCGTATATAACAACATTTGTGATAAAAATGCCACGGATAAGCGCGACCCGGTCAATATAAAAACAGCAATGCGCATTAAACAAGCACTTAAGATGAAAAGACAGGAGCGAATATAGCAGTGAAACAGAAGGATGACTGATGCATTTTTCCTTTAGTTTTGCAATCCAGTGCGCTTCCACAATTTCTCTCGCGATTTGATTTCGATGCATAAACAATATGGAGGTGCTTCTAAGTCAAGGTGAGCACGCATGTTCTTGACAAAGCTTAGCCAAATGCTTACTAGGGCCAGCTTTCAGACTGGACAAGTGTTCCCTTAGTCTCATGTTAACGCATCTTGCAGTCTGCACTACGTACACATGACCTCATGTCATAGGAACCTGATACACAACTTTCTTCGTGCAATGAAGAAATTGGTTCTCACGCATATTTTTAATACTGCATTCTTTCTTTGCATCACCCTTACTTTCGAACTTACTTTTTATCCTAGAACACACACTACCTCTTGTTTTTAGCCGAAAGCACCACTTTTACTTGGTAACTCCCAGCCACCTTTTTAAGTCTGTGTGAAAGGCCATGCACATACGGAATCACTGAAACCTTGGAAGCTAATTCTTTCTGGCTTTGTTTTTTTGTGCATAGTTCTTGATCCTGTTTAAGTTTTTCTTAAGTCTAGCACATGACGCCAGCATCACAGCGAGCAGGCACCTACCCGGCCTCTCTCAACCGATCAACTTGCTCAAGAAAGGCAATGTTTACTGTGCGGTAACACGACTTCAACAATGCTGACCGGCAACATGAAATGACTATGCCATTCTTCACAAGCCTGCAATGGTTTTAGGCATACTTCATTAGCGGTTTTCCAGCTCGGGGCGTGAATGACCAACACACATGTTCTGGTAGAATTTCTAACTTGACATAAAGGAACTGTAGCTTGTTATCTTACTTTGCATGTACTGCAAAGTACTTTCTTTGCAAGTACTGGTAGATAAGAAGCTACGGTTTCTTGTTAACAAGCTACATGAACTATGCCTCAAGCAATTCCAGGCTTGTAAAGAATGGCACAGTCATTTCATGTTGCCACTCAGCATTGTTGAAGTCGTGTTACCGCACTGTAAACATTGCCTTTCTTGTTAGCAAGTTGATCAGTTGAGAGAGGCCGGGTACCTGCTCGCTGTGATGCTGGTGTCATGCGCTAGACTAACGAAAAAACTTGAACAGGATAAGGAACTATGCACAAAAAATTTAAGGCAGAAAGAATTAGCTTTCAAGGTTTCAGTGATTCCATATGTGCATGGCCTTTCACACAGACTTAAAAAGGTGGCTGGGAGTTATGAAGTAAAAGTGGTGTTTTCGGCTAAAAACAAAAGAGGTAATGTGTGTTCTAGATTAAAAAGTAAGTTCGAAAGTAAGGGTGATGCAAAGAAAGAATGTAGTATTAAACATCCGCATAAGAACCAATTTCTTGATTGTGCGAAGAATGTTGAGTATCAGGTTTGTATGACATGTGGTCATGTGTACGTAGGGCAGACTGCAAGATTCATTAACACAAGACTAAGGGAACACTTGTCCAGTCTGAAAGGTGGCCCTAGTAAGCATTTGGCCATGCATTGTCAAGAACATGCGTGCTCACCTTGTCTTAGAAGCACTGGCACATTGTTTAGGCAACGAAATCAAACCGCGAGGGACATTGTGGAAGTGCACTGGATTGCAAAACTAAAGTAAAAATGCATCAGTCATCCTTCTGTTTCATTGCTAGATAAAGAGAATTCGCTCCTGTCATCTTATCCTTAACATAGTTTCATCTTAAGTGCTCGTTTTATGTGCATTGCTGTTTTTATGTTGACGGGGTCGCGCTGATCCGTGGCATTTTTATCACACGTGTTGTTATATGCACTGTTGATGTGTCCTGTTGATTGGATTGAGCAGATCTCTGGGTTCTAAGCAAATGGTTCTTCGTCCTTGTTTGTTTGCGCACAGAAAATTTTTTTAATAAAAAGAGTTTTTCAAAACTGTAAGGAGGTTTTTACTGTGTGCAGTTTAAAAAAAAGAAAAAAGCTTCACAGCTGTTACTAAATGCACTCTCCAGAGCTTTACACTATGCAGCTGTACTAGTTTACACAGAATACACTTCACATCTCGTCAAGGCCCAGGTGGCTATTCAGGTTTTTCAAAGGTGTTTCATTGTATGGGTCGGCACATACAGCATCACTTATTTGCAAGATATTGCATTCCAATTCTATCATATGAGATAAATTCATTAGAGAGTTTTAAATTGCCCTAAATGTATTACAGCTGTGGACCAGTACACTGGCAGTAGCTTGCAGTAACTATAGCTTGTGGAAATATAATTGCAACTGCCATTTTATGTGTACCTGCTAGTGCACAGGCATTGGCCACAGAAATCTTTAGGGTACACTAGTTTCTTCTATATTGGAGTACGCATCCTCCACCAGATTAAAATGTGAAGTGGATTGTCATTTGCGGCGTATGCTCCTGCGTAAACTTTATAACCATTTCTCCTCATCTGCTCTACAGATCATTGTTACTACAACTGCAAAAGGAGGGTGCCTGTTTACAGCACCTGTAGAGAGCAGAGTCGGCGAATCTTGAATGAATAATCATATAATTTTAGTATTTTCCAGCAAAGTTAACACTTTGTGTCTTCCACTGTGGTGTTTTTCAAATTCTAAGGTTGGCACATGTGCACAAGGTTTCACTACAGTATGTCATTTTGCAGGAAAAAGTGTATTTGCGCGTGTTGTTCTGATGCACAGAATGTCATGAGTTTTCTTATGTGTCGGTCACCATATCGAAAACTGCTCCTTTTGGAGTTGGAAGGCAACATTAAGGCGAAGTACATTTAATGTTCGAAAAAAAAAAGGATGTGCCCTCTGATCCCCTTATTTTCGATGGGGGCGAAATGCGAAAACACCCGTCTACTTAGATTTAGGAGCACGTTAAAGAATCCCAGGTGGTCCAAATTTCCGGAATCCCCCACTATGGCATGCCTCATAATCAGATCGTGGTTTTGGCACGTAAAACCCCATAATTTAATTTTTTTGATCTCCTTATTCTCCTCACTTGATGCCTAACGTTCTAATAGCATGATCGACACGATGACCATCAATGTGATGTGCAATTATTGTGTATTGGCGGCCGGGGTACATTCATTTTAGCAGCTTTTTCGGTTGACTTGAATCAGCATTGTAGAATGCTGTTTGCTTCTTTTACTCATTGTTACCAAATATCAATTTTGACTGCGGCAACAAGTATAATGTTGTGTGCTAGCACTCCTGCCAACCGATATAACTTGAAGGCATCTGTGATAAAAAAAAAACAGCTAATGGTTTCCCAAGAGCTAAGGTCCAGTGAGACCAATAAATTTTAAGCTAATACCTGTAGATGGTACTGCTGAATGAATGCCCATCCAGTAGGACTGTCCATACCATTTTCTTCCATAAAATTACATTGAAGATTTCAACAGAATCTGAACGTAGACTTGTCTGCAAAGTGATCCATTTCCTTATTCAAGTAATACAGCTTCAGTAGGAAGACTGAAACTTCAAGTCGTCAGTAGTGGCATGAACATACAGTAAACAGTGCTAAACTTTTCCCTATCTTGCACCTTTTATCATTTCCCGTCCCATTTTCTTCACAGGCTGTTCTTTACTATTTATGGTCATACCCAGTTTAATTTGGTGTCCTTACTTATTTATTATTTGACCAATATCTTTTTTTCTTTATCGGATCTTGATGAAATGTTTATTGATAACGTACCTTAATTTGCCATTTCCACTGATCTTAAACAGACACATCATGTTACAAAGTTTATTTTGCCTAACTCTTCATTGCTTTTTTTTTTGCCAAATGTCCAAACAGTTTATTTTAATTCCTATGTTGATTTCTGGGAAGAATAGGTCTACTAGGTCTACAGATCGTTTTCTGTTTAGGTCATCCCTACTCATTGTAACAACTTACAGCAGTGCCCCTACACACTTCATCACAATCACTGCAAAACACACCCTTCCTATCTTTATTTTAACACTTTGGTTTCTCTTGACCTACTATATGCACCAGATGAGGGTAGGGGCGAGTGAGCTATCCACATCCAAAACCGCTGCCAAGGAACACAGCTGCTGCCCTGATGACACGTATCTGTCGAAATGTTGGCTACAGCAATATCCCTTGTTTTGACAACGTTGAACCACGTTCATGGTTTTTTAATGCTTCAGTTACCGCTTTGTTGTGTTCTGTGATTGTCTTTTGTTGCCAATTCCTTTAGGATGGAAATTCACCAATATTATTTGTTTCTCCTAACAGCAGCAAGTTTATCCTTGCAAGGCATGTGGGACAGCTTTCACCAGGAAACAGTGCAAGACGAGTGGTCGAAGAAAATAAAATTGCTTCTGTGATCTAAAGTACTTGATGAATAAAATTTTGCACTTATTTGTATATATGTCGTGCAATTCATTCATATCACAAAAAGCAAAGTGTTTGATCTTTTGAGCTATTTCAATGTGTTGGCCAGACAGTTTTCTCCATAGCGACCGGCTGCTTCTGCAATGAGCTGCATTCATGACATTTGCATTAAAGGATATGTACTATTGGGGACAAAAGTGCCCAGGACGTGCGAGTGTCGACCAAATTGCATCTCTGCACTATCAGCCGCTATCATCTGCGTTGCAGACCACTTTCCGAATGCAAATGTTAGCGTGGCTGATCCCAGCAGAAAGTGCACCAATAAAATTCGGTCGTCATTCGCACATTTTGGGCACTTCTGTCCCCGATAGTACATTCTCTAAATAATCAATATGCTCTGTAAAACATAATGCATGGAACACCTCTATTTTAACGATTGGACCGTATAGTACAGATTTAGCATACGGAGCCTTTTTATTTCTGAGTACGGAAACACCTGTATGTTAACGGTTGGACTGTATAGTAGAGATTCAGCATACAGAGTCTTTTGTTTTCTGCATACAGAAACACCTGTATTTTAACGGTTGGACCGTATAGTACAAATTCAGCATACGGAGCCTTTCGTTTCCTGGATACGAAAATACCTGTATTTTAACGGTTGGACCGTATACTACAGATTCAATATACAGCGCCTTCCGTTTTCTGAATACGGAAAGCACCTGTACATTAACGGTCGAACCATACGATTCAGCATACAGAGTCTTCCGTTTTCTGAATACATAAGCACTCGTATTTTGTAATACGGTCTCTATTTTTACGGTTGTCCGTTCTACGGAAATGACCGTTCTTTACTTACGGAAAGTGTTCGTTCACAAATTACCAGCAGATTTGCCGTAAAACCAAAGCAATTTTTTTTACAGTGTACGCGATAACACGTTCACGGCCGTGCTGAGCTTGTTCCAAGACGGCATCGATGCCGTGGCCACTGGCATTGGTGCGCACCTCTGTAGGGGCTGACGTGTCGAAGTGTCCTAGAATCGGCGGGGTGGTGAGTATGGTGGTAAGGCGAGAAAAGGCGGCGACCTCAGAGTCTCCCCATGAAAACGGCACACTTTTCTTCAGAGACCTGTCAGAGGGTGCGCGATGGTGGCAAAACCTTTAACAAAGCGGCGGAAGTAAGAGCAAAGGCCCACGAAACTTCGGACATCTTTTGAGGACTGTGAGAAAGGAAACTCTTTCACGGCGCGAATTTTCTCCGGGTCCGGTCGTATGCCAGACGCATTGACGACGTGTCCAAGGAATGTAATTTCACGGTGGCCGAAGTTACATTTCTTCGACTTGAGCTTGATGTTCAAGAAAAACAGCAAGTACAGCTGAAAGGCGCTCAAGGTGCGTGCCGAATGTGGGCGAGAACACAATAACATCATCTAGGTAGCAGAGACAAGTCGACCACTTAAATCCTTGGAGTAATGAGTCCATCATACGCTCAAAGGTAGCCGGAGCGTTGCATAGCCCAAAAGGCATAACCTTGAAGTGGTAAAATAACGCCATCAGGCGTTATAAAGGCGGTCTTTTCACGACCGAGATCATCTACAGCGATTTGCCAGTATCCGGACCGTAGGTCGATGGATGAAAAATACTGTGCCCCGTATAGGCAATCAAGGGCGTCATCTATACGAGGTAGTGGGTAGACGTCCTTCTTCGTGATGCGGTTGAGGTGCTGGTAGTCAACGCAGAATCTCCATGTGCCGTCCTTCTTTTTGACCAGCACAACAGGTGACGCCCAGGGACTTCACGATGGCTCAATGATGTCTTCCGCTAGCATCTTGTCTACTTCCGCTTTGATGACTTGGCGCTCCGAAGCTGAAACTTGGTAGGGTCGCCGATGGATGGGAGGATTATCGCCTGTATGTACACGGTGTTTGACAAGTGACGTCTGGCCTAAGAGACGGTTGTTCAGGTTGAATATATCCTTGTACGAAACCAATGAACTGCAGAGCTGGTCAGCCTCCACAGGTGTCAGATTCGGGGCGATCATTTTCCTAATGTCGTGGTCAGTACAAGTGGCTGACCGGTTCACAGGACGCGTCGACGGCAAGTCTCAGCGCAGTGAACTTCTAAAGCAGTGATCGTAGCCAGGGTGATATCTTTAGGCAGAATTTGCTTTGTGAGCCCGAAATTCACCACAGGGAGATACGTGCGATTGTCTGTGACTCTCAGTATTGTATGCGGGACAGTAACGTTGTGGCTGAGAACGATGGCAGTTATAGGAGCGGAGATGTAATCACCATCGGGAACTGATGTAGATGGCGCAATTTCGATGAATGTAAAGGCCTGTGGTGGAACGCGAACAAAATCAGTCGGTCTTAGGCGAATTTCGCGAGGTGTCGGAGGATCGTCCAGCAGTGGCAGGTCAAGACGCACAGTATTTGAGGAACAATCGATGAGCGCTGAATGGGCAGAGAGGAAGTCGAGGCCTAGTATGAGGTCATGGGGGCATTGGTCAAGCACAGTAAAAAGGACGACAGTTTGGCGGTCGGAAATGTTCACACGTGCAGTGCACAGTCCGATCACGGCTACCGTGATGCCGTCGGCGACTCGTACGATCCGAGTAACGGCCGGCGTAACAACTTTGCTTAAATGACGGCGAAGGCGGCTGGTCATAATCGATATGTGCGCTCGGGTATCTATGAGTGCTGTGACGGGTGTACCATCAACGTGGACGTCAAGAAGGTTATGTCTCGTAAACAGCCTCAAAGGAGGATTTTGCGGCGAATTCGACATTGCAGCACTAACGCCAAGGTGCCGCATTGCCTAGTTTTCCAGCCGGGATGGTCCTGGGTAGGTCGGCGAGGGCGAGCGGTGAAGCTGGGGCGCACGTGGCCGGCGACGTTCAGGCGAGGGCGAGCGAGTATAGCGACGAGGAGAGGTAGCGGCGTCGGAAGCGTCGTAGAAGCGACGGGGCGAAGAACTGCGGGGCGAACTTGAATTCCAGAATGTGTTTCGAGGCGGGGACGGCCAACGGCTACGGCAGTGACGGGAAACGTGACCGATTCGGCCGCAGCAGAAACAGATCGGCCTGTCATCAGATGTACGCCAGTCCGATGGATTCCGCGCACTGTAGGGATAACGGGCACTGTAGGGCGGACTGTGATAGGACCGAGGCATAGGAGCAGGGCCGGTGTCAGGACGACTCAAGGAGCAGGCGCTGGGGAGACCCATATTAGCGATCTCCTGACGAACCACGGACTCGATCAGCGATATCGTCTCAGCAGAATTGGTCAAAGACGTCTGTTGAGGCGAGACAGGAAACGCTGCTTCGAGTTCGCGGCGCACAATGCGGGTCACATTTTCACTTGGTGGTCGCAAGCTAGATTGGTCGGTTGGGTCGGTGCAAGAAGAGGTCGCTGCAGTATTTGGAAGCCGTGTAAACTGATTATGTATACGGCGGCTCTTAACCTGCTCGAAACGGCGGCATTCCTTCATGATGGCATCGACAGTCGACAAGTTTCTAAAGACCAGAAGGTTGAATGCGTCGTCCGCGATGCCCTTGATAATGTGCCCAACCTTGTCCGCCTCTGGCATTGACGTGTCGATCTTATGACAGAGGGCGAGGACGTCCTGAATGTAGGAGACATACGACTCGGTGGCAGTTTGGGCACGCGTGGCAAGTTGTTGCTTGGCGGCTAGCTGTCGACCGGTTGGATTGCCAAAAACGTCGGACAGCTTCTCTTTAAACAACTCCCAGCTGGTGAGCTCTTCCTCGTGTGAGTAATACCACATTCGCGGTGTTCCGTCGAGGTAGAACACAACATTGGCCAGCATTATGGTCAAATCCCGCCTTCTCACCTTGCTGACGCGCTCATACATCTTCAACCATTCTTCTACGTCAACACCATTGAGGCCGTTGAATTTACCGGGGTCTTGCGGCTGAGGTAGAGCAACGTACTGGGTCTGCGTATCGGCGATGCAGCTGCAGACGCGGTGCCTGCCGCTGGATGCATGTTCCCAGGCTGGGCGAGACGTCCGCTGCGGAGCTCCGTGGCGAAGACGCGTACCCAGCACCTCTCACCAAAAATGTCACGGGTATAAACTATTTACGAGGTGTATTTACAGGAGATAGATAAACAGCAGCTGAGAATACAGAGAGGCTGTTTCTACGAACAGCACTTCGTCCTCTTCTCCGTCGTCAACATTGCCTGCTTTCCTACAGTAACAATACATTAGTCATCGAAGGTTCCAGAGTAATCCCTGGTGCCCACGTGTCTTCCAAAAAGTACTACCGAATTCGCACTGCTCATACAATCAGATTACATAGGCGTCGCTGACAACAGACAGCGGATAAAAGCATCGATAACGTTCGAGAAAATTCCGATACATTTAACGTTTAACATTTGTTAGCCGGTGAAGAGTGGTCACCGGTTAAAGGTGAACAAGTACACATGTGAATATATTGGGCTGTTCCACGATGCATGCAATTGTGTGCAGGATAGAGAGAAATATTTTCACGGCCGTGTGTAGGTCTTTTGTTTTGTGCGTCTGTTTTCGATGCCGATTTATTCATGGGAATGAATGTTCTTGTTTACAGGTACGCGATGTAGTATCGGCGTCAATTGAAACACGAACAGCGGAGCACCTAACGGAAAGTACAGTGTGCGCCGTCCAGTCATCACTATTGACAGGAGTGTACATCCGGTTTGACTGCACTGCGTAATGATGTTGCGTTCCGTTCTGCTTGTCTTTTATTTGAAAGCGACAAAAAATGACGGCGCTATATTGATGACTAAGCAAACTTCACGCACCGCTGTTCCAGTTTCATTTGACGCCGATAGAGCGTACGGTTTCGCCACGTTTGGCGATAATACTTGCCCTATGCTGTGATATTTTAACTTCTGTGTTCTTTGATTTTCGTTTCTCGCTCTGAAATAAAGGAGAGCCAAAAGGAAACGAAAGGGGGGGAGCATAATCGCGCTCTGCGGTCAAACCCGATGTTCGTGCCCGTCAATGGTGACGACTGGACGGCGCGCACTATACCTTCCGTTATGCGCTCCGTTCGTCGCGTTTCATATGACGCGGATACTACAGGGTTGTCCGCATTTAAGGGGAACATCTTATTAGTATTGAAAACATAATTGAAGCTGATGTTCAGTACGTAATTCGAAAAATCATTATTGTGTTTCTCGACACCATGATTACACATCGTATAACGAACATTTCATTCGTGAAGTAGAATAAACGCTGTAGTTTTACCGGCTTAAATACTAATGAGGTGTTCACCTTAGATGTGGTCGACCCTGTACATCAAACTTACGATCGCCCTAAGTGTCACTGAATGACTTGATTAAATTTGCCATAGGAATCCACGAGGGCCACATGACAGCGATGGTCTGGCGCGGCGAATGCTTGGCGCATAACCACTCAGGAATGGAGGGTCGGCCGAAGTGGGCCCGCCGCCTCTGCTGAAAACCTAATGAAAGTGTTGCGCAAACGCATCTAAGAGGTCCTCGATGGTTTCACGATTGCTTCTAACAGGGAGATGGTAGTTCGTTTTACTTTGTGTCGACCTCAGTTGCACATATCTCGGTAAATTTCTAGGCTGTTTAGAACGATCATTATTGACTGAGCTCATTTGGAGACCAAGATCACGGCCGTACAAGTGTTTGCTGAAATGTAGGTACTCCTTATTTGAATTGAGCTTTCCATTTTTCAGATCCGCTCTTCGCTCATTTCAGTGGTTCGCGAAGCGTAGCCAAAAACCTAAATGGATAACGTAAAGCGCGACTTCATCTTAGGGGTCGTGCATAGCAATTCCTCCTGCAGAATGACACTTAAAGATGAACTTGATTTCAATTACCCGACTTTAATATGCGGGACCAGTATGTGTTGAAAGAAAGCGATAACAACTCACGTAATCTTCAGCGGCGAAATTATAATGCTGGGAGTACAACCCTGTCGGCGCCATTGAAGCCATGTTTGAGTGCTGTCACAATTGAAAGACAAATACTTCCCTGCTCGAACGAGTTTCCTGCTGTGTGTGCGGAGGGGAGTCTGCCGTAGCACTGGACTCCCCGGATGAATTTTGACCTTCTCGGATTAGGACGTGCAACTAAATCTGAATACACGAGCACTTTTTTTTCACTTCCATCGAAATGTGGCTGATGCGGTCGCGATCGAACCCGTGACCTCGAGTAATTCCAGAGTCACAAGGCTACTGTGCCAGGCAAAGAAGTGTTAATTGGACGTGCGGTCGCTTCAATGTGTCGCCTAAACCCTACGGTGCTTTAATGCGAGTGAGCGTCTGCACACCCTGCGTCAGTTGTCCGCTTGACAAATTTCCAAGGTGTTCATTCTTCCGTAGGTAACTAAACGTACCGTACCGCACCTTGAATCTAATTGATCCAGATTGTCCGCGAGCGCTGTCGCGTCTATTAGTACCGTTTTCTTGCCTTCTTCCGTTGTCCTTTGCCTCTCCCACATCCCCCCCCCACCCGTATCGCCGCTGCGAGCGCAGAGTGCCAAGGCTGTTGTTCACTCGTCTCGTGAGGTGGTCGTTTCTACCTCCCCTCTTGATTGTTGCACAATAGTACGAAGGCAAGTGCTGCAGCTTCTGCAATGCTTTTGCTGGGGTCACCGATAATTACCGCCGTCTGGTGGGTATTGTTACGACGGGCAGGGAGCTGCAGATTACATTGTGGGGACGCGACGGAAAGCTCCAAATTTTCGAAAGAAGTATGCACAATTTCTACGACTGAACAGCTGTAGCCTTACGGTAAGTTGGCCGATATTTACGTGCCTGGATGCAGCAATAACACAGGAAGCAGTCACAGCGATGTGGCCGGACAATCTTCAACACTTCGATGTTCCGGTAGTCGCGAAGCGACATGTGGAACGGCCGTCTGCTGCTGAGAGTGTGCCAGTAGCAGTTCTCGATCGCCTCGAAGACGAACTGGCCCATGCTGTTCTTCACAATGAACTTGCTATTGAACTGCATCCCCAGGAACACTGCGCGAGTTGAAGATACGAACGCATGTTTGTAGTATATGACTCTGCGAGCGTGCGTACAGTCAGCTGTCTTAAGAATCTAATTAGAACAGTCACTCAAAAATTAAAAGCGTAAAGGAAGAGACTATATTGGGACGTGTACTTATCTTTACCTGTAATAGGGTAATTCTGCCAGATAAGAAATGTAAGAAATTATCGCCGAGCGCAAGGCGCGCCCTTCTGTATCGGAACTTTCCCAAATGTTATCGCTCTTTATATCTGTTGCCTATGTTGTGGATCAGCCTTCTGTAATCAGATTACATGGACGACGCGAATGGTGGTGTACATTATAGAGCTCGGCAATTATAGTGTCAGCAATTATGCTGGAAGGTTCATTGAGCCGAGTTTAAATAGTCGACGCTTCTGATTTCGCACATCGACGAGTGTGCTCGACGGTATCATCATACTTAGGAGTTACATGTTTTGCTTGGCACAGGTTGGACTTAAATTCATAACTCAGTTTTGACATTGGATCTTTCTTAACAACTTTCTGTGGCAATGAAGGGAAGGGTACGCAGTCAAAGCGCTTGAGAAAAGAGTCCCACATTTTCATACGCGCTAGGTTAAGCTGGGGAAAAGAACACACAATAAACTTATTTACAACGCCTAAGTACGACAAAACACACCACTGAGTCTTGAAGTTTACCGACTTTGAGGCAAACGCGAAACCCTCGCACGTAGAATGCTGCGCCTATTGAGCATCTGCGACTGGTCAGGTAACCACCTGACTGCTTGACGTAGTAATACATGTGCAGAAGTTCCGCCCTCGCAGCTGTCCCTTCATTGCCACAGAATGTTGCCCATGAGTATACCACGTGACAATATTGACTCGTGCTGTGAGCTGTGTGAAAAAAGAAAAGATGCTGACAATAAAGAACGTCCCGGACGACAACCCACGCGGAAGCCACAGTACGAACCCGAATCAACTCGCCCTCCTTTCGGTTCGGCTACAGTAAAGACTAATTTACGGAAGCGTTTTCAGTGCCGCTGTATTGGGCTGTTGCCGCTGTCATTTTGTATCTATAAAAACCGAATTCACTTTACTATGCAGTCCATTTGTATAGCTGAAAATTGCTTTAAGGATGCGTTAAATGTTCCGCGGCCGTCTTATTCGACGGCAATTTGCACAAAACTGGGAAATTGTTCATTTAATAGCCCAACATGACGCGACCAATACACAAAAAGAGAATGTAGGGTTCCAAAGAGCCACGCTGCCAGCGATCGAATCATTATATTGCTACGTGCAGACAGACACCAATAAATTAACGATTTACTATTCACTTACAAGAGGTGTGCAGCCAGAGATCAGGATGTAAAGGAGCTAGGGAATAGCTCAGATCCCCGTCTTCGTCCTCTTTTCCGCCATGCCTTTTAAAAAGCCCCAGTTGTATCGCAACACAATCCTTAGCGTCAAAAGTGCCATCCCGGTGACTCTTGTGGTTGGAGCGGAGGATGTTGCGAGGCTGGCTGGACCAATTTCATAGGTGACATCACTTTCTTCGTGAACGACGTGACAGGGGCCTTTGTAACAAAAGAGGAGTTTCTCGCACAGGGCTACTCAACGGCAAGGCGACCAAAACGGCACTACGGGACCCTGCAAAATAGCGGTGCTTCCGGTTGTCTTCTGACACGGATAGGCGAGCACGTGCAAGTTATCCAGCGTGATCAGAGGGAGTGATGATATCACGCGCATATTGCTTTGTCGAGGTGGAAATAAATGGTAGCAGGGTGCCTACTTGCAGGTTAGGTTCACGGCCATACAAGAGGTAAAACGGGAACTAATCGGCCGGTAGCAAGGCGAGAAGAATGATGCAATTTACAGCCAGGTCCCAATTGCGTTTATCGGCCGAAACTTATTTCGCAAGTATATCTGTAAGGGTGCGGTTCAATCCCTCGGTCAGGTCGTTGGCTTGAAGATCGGAGGAGGTCATAAGCTGATGCTACATAGAGCAGACGAGCATGATGTCTCCAATGACCTTGGACAAGAAAGTACGGCCTCGGTCTGTTAGTATTTGATGTAGAGATCCATGCATAATAATGACCTCGTGTAGCAGGAAATCTGACACATCTGTCACGCAGTTGCTTGAGAGAGCGCACGTAATGGCGTATCTGGACGAGTAGTCAAGAGCGGTAGCAATTGACGCACTCCTTTCCCGGCGCAGACGCCAGAATAGGGCCAAGCCGACACGACCCAATGGCTCTAACGGGATTTCATTTGGCTGCAGGCACCCAGCAGCAAACAGGGATCGCTTCTAGCGGCCTTGAGATATAGCTCACAAATTGCGACATATCGCCGCACAGAACGTACAAGACCGGGCCAAAAGAAGCTGCGGCGTGCTCTGTTGTAATTTCAAGACACGCAGAGATGTCCAGCGGCGGGTGCGTCGTGCAGTTCCTTTAGAACGGTCAAACGGAGGTACTTTGGAATGACAAGAGGTCGGTCGGGGCCTTCGGGATGAGCATTACGACGGTACAAAGTACCATCCCGGTGAACAAAAAGACATAAGGAAGCGTCGTCGGGCGCGTATTCAAAACCATAGATGAGCGGTTGTAGTGAGGCATCACCACGTGGCTTGTCAGTGTGCGGAGAAGGTGTGAGAAGGAGAAAACACGATGTCAGGAACGTCAGAGCTGCCGACGGGGTAATTCGAGAAACTATCGGCGTCTTGGTGCAGGCATCGGGACTTGTGAATCGCAAAGTATGAAAACTCCAGTAGCCTCAAAGCTCAACGACCAAGCCGGTGCGTGGGATCCGTGGGGGAGGAAAGAGAGCAAAGAGCATAGTGGTCGATTACCACAGAAAACCGACGGCCGTAAAGGTAAGGTCGAAACTAGGCAACTGCACAGATAACAGCAAGGCATTTCCGCGTAATAGAATTGTTGCGCTCTGGTGGTTAGAAGAGGCGGCTGGCGTGAGCAATAACGCGATTGTGGTCACGCTGACGCTGTGCTTGGACAGCGCCTACACCATGACCACTGGCATCCGTACGCAAATCTGTTGGGGCATAAGGGTCGAAGTGAATGAATGAATGTGTGTTGTTTAGTGGCGCAAGGGTCAGATATGGCCAAAATCGCCGCCATGCCAGTGTTTGTGAGTTTGCAGTGGAGCGATGAATTCTGAGAAGTAGATGAGGCGTGGCTGTAAAGGGGCCTAAAAATAGTCGCTGTAAAGTGCGTAAAATATACATGCACGAAAATCATGGTAATGACT